>NC_044055.1:18108753-18133753 GCF_902167405.1 Gadus morhua | reverse complement strand
CTATTGTCCTGCTTTTAGTTTTTATCTTACCCAATGAAGGCACATAAACGGAACAACGTAAAAACACCACAACAACAGCAACACTGCACACCTTGGGTGCCCTAACTGGACGCTAAAACTGAGGGGATGTGGGGAAACCATTACAGTGTTTATGTGTCACGCCGACTTCCCATCAGGAAGAACATTCATCAAACAAGTCCTTCTGCCCCCGGAGCACGGCACAACCCCCTTAGCAAGCATTTAGCCGCCATTAAAACACCCGTTCCGTTTAACAAGCCGACACCACACATAACACATGCCGTTTATCAAGAGTCCCTCTGTCGAAGTACTCACACCTCCTCACACCTCTGTTTCTGCCATCATCTCTCTCTCTCTCTCTCTCTCTCTCTCTCTCTCTCTCTCTCTCTCTCTCTCTCTCTGGTCTATACCCCCTCTATCTCTCTGTCTCTCTCTGTCTCTTTGTCTATCACTGTCTCTCTCTGTCTCTCATTCTCTCTCTTTATCTATTACTACTTCTCTGGCTCTCTCGCTTCCTCACTCTCTTGTTCTCTCGCTCTTTCGTTCTCTCGCTCTCGCTCATTGTTTTGTCAATAGGCCCTTCTTTTTGCTTCTGCTTTTGGCACTGCGTGCATTAAGTTTTTTTCCTGCCCCTCCATTTGTATGCTCTTTGTAATCTGACTTTTATTGCCTTTCTTATCTTCTTCGCTCGGACACACAATCTTTAGTCTCATTGTCGTCTCCTCTGTCTGTCATTCATGGTTTCTTGCCCTCTCTCTCTCTCTCTCTCTCTCTCTCTCTCTCTCTCTCTCTCTCTCTCTCTTCCTTCCCCATACGCCGTCTCTCATCTCGGTTTCATTCCGTCCCTCCTCGGTGAGTAATGTGGTTGGTTCTAATTAGACCATGTCCCGCCCCAGCGTGATTTGCATTATGATGAGCCAATCAGAACCCCAAAGGAGGCCCCCATGTCCTTGTCCCTGTTATGACATCGGCAGAGGTGACCCTGACAACAGGAAATGAGTGTAGTGGGAGACAATGGATCAAGTGTCGCGTTGGGTAGGAGGCTTTAACAGAGATATTAAACATCTCTGGCCAGAATTTAATTAGAGTGTACGGCGTGTTGTGCTGAAAAACAATCATAAAACCTAGCTCAGCAAGGGCAAAGGATCAGTTCTTTCTTTGTTTGGATTGGTGGAAGAATCAAGAGTTGGAAATTAATCAAAATAATCCTTATGTGCCTTCAATTAAAAAAAAGTTAGAAAAACAAGGAAATTATATGCTAGTTTTAGAGATATTTGTAGTGTTGTTATTGACCGCTTCCCCTAAAGTTGAATATCCTGCCGGTAAGAACAGCATGTGAGCCAACTGGTACATATTCAACAATCTACTTAAATGCATGAATAATACCGGCCCATCTGGTCATCTAGAGCCGAAACATACAGTCAGGCGGCCTGCCAATCAGAAACGACACTCTCACTAAGATGAAACTTCATGTGCATGGTTCTGCATGAGACAGAAACAAACAGATATTCTGACTGACCGTAATGGTCCTACATATTCAGGCCAACTAACTCTGTGGACTAGACCCAATACTCTGTACACGTTCCTCTGTTCACCCGATCCTGGCTTGACGTCTGAAATTTCACCGTAGCGATTTGTTTTTCTGTGCTTTTCGTTTGTCTAACGACCTTTGTCAGTTGAATGGTTTTTGAAATAATGAATATGAACATGCAATCATGCACACATCCTGTATCTGAAAGAGATGTCAGTCGATCGTAAACCGTAAGTCAGTCACTGTGAAGCCCTTCATGCACATTGGTAAAGACACTCTCTGAGTCTCTCTCTCTGGCTCTGTCTCTTCTTCTCTGTCTCTGTTTGTGTGTCCCTCTTTCTTTCTTTGCGTCTCTCTCTCTCTCTCTCTCTCTCTCTCTCTCTCTCTCTCTCTCTCTCTCTCTCTCTCTCTCTCTCTCTCTCTCTCTCTCAAGCACAAATTCTACCACATACACACACGCACAAAGCACACACACACGCACACACAAACTGTGTGTGTCTGTGTGTGTCAGTGCATACAGTGCATACAGATGCCAACCCCCATCGCCATTTTATCAGACACAACCTGCCAGATTTAAGACCACCGTCTGTCTGCCACACCTGGCTGCCAAACACACACACACACCCACTCACACATACACACACACACACACACACACACAGGAACAAACTCACACGTACACACAGACACACACACAGACACACACACACACACACACACACACACACACGGAATACTGCAGCAATCGTGTCGTCCTGCTTGACCTTTCTCTGTGTGTGTGTGTCTCTCTTTTGTATCGGCCTCACTCTGTGTGGCTCTCCGTCACGCTCTCCTCACTGCTTCTCTCCTTCTCCTTCTCTGCCTCTTTATTTCATGTGAACTTAAAAAAAAAAGAGAGAAATTTAAGAGAAGTTGAAAGACTCAGTCAAGTCATTCAATTCGTTCAAAGACAAATTGCTTCTCTATTGCAATTGACTTCTTTACACAGGAAACCCTTCGCTGTCTTCTGCTTCTGCTCCTCTTGAATACTTCGACACACACAGGGAAGTGCTCTTCATCCGTCCGCCATTGCTCCTGGCAGTTAGAATTATTCCCTGATGCTGAATACGTGTTTAATCCACGCACACCATGCCTTTCACTGGATAATGGCGGCCTTTCACTGTGTTGTGGTGAAACTGACTACAGGAACAGAGACACTGCACACTGCCATTGGTACACGCCGACACAAAACAACCGCACACGCACACACACACACACACACACACACAGACACACAGACACACACACACACACACACACACACTAACACACACATGCACACTAACACACACACACAAAAAACACACGCACCCACACAACAACACACAAACACACACCCACACAACAACACACACACACACACACACGCACACACGCACAGCTGGCTCCCAGCCCCCAGTGTGGAGGAGCATGCTGTCCTGTAATCTGTGGCTGAGCTGGGGCTTCTTCCAGAGTTCCTGGACCTAAAAAGGCCTTGCCTGCCTGCGCTGGAACAGTAACACCCTACACTTAGCCGCATGGCGCTAGCTAGCCCACACCCTGCTAAATACAGCCAGATGTGAACAAACATGGATAGAGATATTCTATTACCGGGCAAGCCTCTCACACTCCTCGCCAGAGTATTGACACATATCGCTGACATACTTACACTTTTCATAGGCCTCACCTCAATTAGAACAATATTGTTTTATTTGTGTCGCTCAATGTCTTGGAGAACTGATAATGTGGGGATATGGATATTATAATGACTACACATAGGAGCCACTGGGGAAATCATAATGAATAATGTGTAAACACAACGGAAGAGAGAAAGACGGAAAGAAGGACTGAAAAAAAGGAAGAAAGGAAGAAAGAAAGAAAGAAAGAAAGAAAGAAAGAAAGAGAGAAAGAAAGAAAGAAAGAAAGAAAGAAAGAAAGAAAGAAAGAAAGAAAGAAAGAAAGAAAGAAAGAAAACGAAAGAAAGACTGAAAGAAAGGAAGAAAAACTGAAAGAAAGAGATTATGAATGAAAGAAAAAAGGAAAAAGAGGAAAGAAAAAGAACGAACGACAGAGAGAAGGACACCAATAAAGCGGCAGACATTCAGCGGCGTCTCCACTGAGAGTGCGGCCGCCGCCCCCCTGACAGCGCATGTGGCCCCACTTCACATCCCAATTAAGGCCCTGCGTAGAGGGAGGGCGCTGGCGGCTCCTGTCGCCAGAGGACACGGTCAACAACAGATGGTTTAAGACCTCCTTCTGCTCTCCTCTCCTCCCCCCCTTCCACCCTCCCGCCCCCTCCCTCTATCCCCCCCCTCCATCCCTCCCTCCACTATCTGCACTGAGGGGAGTGAGGAGGAGAAAGGGAACGGAGCAGGTGGAGGAGGAGGGATGGATGTCGGGGGTGGAGGTGGGTGTGAGGGGGGGGGGGTTAAGGGGGTTAGCTTTGGACAAGGTCAGGAGGGGTGGAGCATACAGCCGGTGTATCCAGGATGCCAAGAAGCGAGAATAAAAGTATAACCTTGAGCACCCCCCACACACACACACACACACACACACACACACACACACACACACACACACACACACACACACACACACACACACACACCTCAGCCCTCCCTCTTCCCAATACATAATAGTAAACAGAATTCTTATAATTGTACATTTGTTGTAAGCACAGTAACACAATACAATCTGGAAGTTATGAAACAGATTTAACAGCCCTGCATATGACGCATGGGCGCCTCTGTTATTTCCCCCACATGTGTTTTGTTGTTGCTACTGCTGTTGCCGCACTTGGCTCAAAAAACACAAAGCCGAAGAAAACTGAGAAATGATTTGTGGTCATTCTCCCCCTTGGTTGTAATCTGTGAGGACAAGGTGGTGAGAGACATGGGAAGAGCTGGGGCCAGTGGGAGTACTGGGTGGGGGATGTGTGTGTGTGTGTGTGTGTGTGTGTGTGTGTGTGTGTGTGTGTGTGTGTGTGTGTGTGTGTGTGTGTGTGTGTGTGGGGGGGGGGGGGGGTGCATACACGCAAAGGTGTGTCTGAAGGTCAGGGAAAAGGGCATTCTTGATGAAGGCTACGCTGACGGAATGACTTAAGGTCTTTTTAGTCCAGGATGACGTGCCCATGAAAGGCCTCCGACCTGAATCATCAACGTCATCCTCAACATCATCACAACGTGATCCTCCTGATCTCCGCGGTGACGAGGGACGGTTTCCTGTGTATTTATGTGCGGGGGGTCTTTTGTACACAACGTTGTCCGTGTTTAGTTTGGCGAGTGCTGCTTGACGGAGCAGTGCTGTACACACCACGCCATTGTTTACCGGCTCTGGTGTGCTGGATGAGGTGTCTTAAAGAACGCAAGGGGACAGGCCAGGGTCGGAAACGTAGCATGAGCTAGTTTTTGAAAAATGTGTGTGAGAGTGTGTTTGGTTCTTTTTGGAAGGAAATTTGTGTACGTTTTTATTTTTTTGTTTAGCAAGTATGTATTTAGGCTTGTTATTTTAGCAATAGTCTTCTGAGGCAAAAAGTCCCGTGGATAAAAAAATTACATTTTATAATAAAAAATAAAAAAGGCGAGACAGGAGAATACAAATGTCACTCAGTCCACTAATCACTGTGATCGGAGAAGGTCAGGCTGACTAGCCGAGCGCCGATCCCCGGCTGACGGATCCATTGTCTCAGGTTGGCCAAGAGGAACGAGTGGCGCGTCGGGCCGCCCCTCTATTAGAAGGAGCAGGTCATTAAACACAAACAGTCTCCATAGTGCTCTGTTGATATGTGTCTCTCTCTCTCTCTGCTCGCGTCTAGTGCACTCTACCTTTTCACACTCTCTCTCCCTCGCACACTCTCCTCCTACCTCCCTCTCTCTCTCTCTCACTCTCTTTCTCTCTCTCTCTCTCTCTCTCTCTCTCTCTCTCTCTCTCTCTCTCTCTCTCTCTCTCTCTCGCACACTCTCCTTCAGCCTCTCTCTCTCTCTCCCCCTCGCTCACTCTCCTCCCGTCTGTCTCTCTCCCTCGCTCTCTTTTCGCCACACTATTCACACTCACGACAAACACCCCAGGAGACGACAGAGGAAACCTTTGAAAGATGTTTTTCTCGTCTTCCGTTGTGACGCTGAAGAGTGCACATTAAAACGTGCACACCCCCATTGAGCATCTTGTATTATGAACAATAACAGAACAGGCTTATTATTTACGTCTTGTATTTCAGAATCCTAGGCTGTCTTGACATAGATATATGAGTCAAGACAGTTGAGGCATCCGTTAATCGTCTGGAATGGATTTATTGGCTGTGGTCGCACTTCAACGATAACACCCATTCAACATGCGGAGCCATGAGGAAGAGGAGGACTCATCCCAGATGACTGTTGGCGTCAGGCGATGAGACAGCCTACATGGGCCAATAACGCCTCTCGCACTGTTGCACACACACATGCATAGTCTTATGTACAAAGCTATTTTACCGATAAGGGTCTCTGGGGGTGAACTGCAAAACAGGGAGATTATACGCAAACACAAAACATCCAGGAATCCAATTAAGCAACCTATACTCCGGGATAAAAAGGTTTTGTCATCAACAATAAGCATGCATACGTTTAACTGTAATGCTATAAACCCCATGATTGCACAGCGAACGTTTTACATTTGAATTTAGGGCATTTAGCAGACGCATTTATCAAAAGAATCTTAACATTTTTCATAACAAACATTCACCATGGAAGGTGAGAGCCAGCTTGTCAGGAGCTTAGGGTGAGGCGTCTTGCTCAGGAACACCTCGACACAGGTAGGAGTAGCCGGGGGTCGAACTAGCAACCTCCCGGCTACAAATAGACCCGCTCCACCTCCTGAGCCTAGGTCGAGCCCGCTTTGTACAAAAGGACCAAGCGACCATGTGTAGGAGGCTCACCCTCTGTTCCGAACAACCCTTGTACACCAACCAAACCCTCCCACACACACACACACACACACACACACACACACACAACACGTGCACGCCCACAACGCGGCCACTCACCGTCGAAGGCCTTGTACTGCCCGCTGAGGGAGGTCTGCAGGGCCCGGCCTGCCTCCTTCAGCAGCCCCTCCATCTCCCTGCGGCTCAGGGTGGCCAGCTTCTCCTCCATGTCGCTGGTGCAGCAGGTGTAGCCCTGAGGGCAGATCCGCAGGTGCTCCCCTGGAACGGGACGGAGGAAGAGGAGGAGGAGGAGGGGGGGGAGGAGGAGGGGGAGGAGGAGGGGGGAAGGGGGAGGGGGGGGGGGGGGGGGGGGGAGATGAGGAGGAGGGGGGGGGGGGGGGGAGATGAGGAAGAGGAGGACAAGGAGGAGGAGGAGGAGGAGGGGAGGGGGAGATGGAGGTGGAGGATGAGGAGGTGGAGGATGAGGAGGTGGAGGAGGAGGAGGAGGAGAAGGAGCAGGAGGAGGAGGAGCAGGAGGAGGAGGAGAAGGAGATGGAGGAGGGGGAGGGGGAGGAGGAGGAGGATGGGAGGGGGAGGAGGGGGAAAAGGAGGAGGACGAGGAGGTGGAGGAGGAGGACGAGGAGGAGGAGGAGGAGGGGAGGGGGAGGTGAGGAGGAGGGGGAGAAGGAGGGGGAGGAGGAGAAGACAAGAGACAAGGTCAGCTGGGGGAGACAGTGTAATAGTGGGTAATGCAGCGCTGATGCATTGCAATACACTTCCCAGGTGCCCCGGCTGACGACACTCAGAGTGAAGGTCAGGCCCCCTGGGGGGGTTGGGGGGACTGGCGGGGGGAGATGATCCCGCTTGAAGGATTTCATAACCTAAAGTCGGAACTCCAAATTCCCCCCAAGGCGAGAACGACTTGTGCTCGGGAAGAGATCGGACGGGGAAAGTATGTGAGTGGGTGTAATTATGCCGCGGGCGCTAACCACAGAGAAATGGAGACCATAACTATAGACTATAGGCAGCGAGATCACAGGAGTTGAATAATTTCCCATTTTCGTTTTCCTTGCAAACTGCCATTATGTCATTATGCTGCACGTGGCAATGCCAGCGCTGATGCCTATTGTAGTATAAGTTATCACATATGTTTGTATGATGTGTGTGTATGGTTTTTGTTTGTTTTTGTGGGTGTGGGTCTGGAAGTGGTTTGTCTGTCCATGTGAGCATTTGTGTGTGTGTGTGTGTGTGTGTGTGTGTGTGTGTGTGTGTGTGTGTGTGTGTGTGTGTGTGTGTGTGTGTGTGTGTGTGTGTGTGTGTGTGTGTGTCTGTGTGTGTGTCTGTGTCTTTGTGTGTCTGTGTGCACACGTCTGTACGTGAAGTGTGTGTTCAATAGATATCAATGTGTTTAATTGTGTGTCAGCTGTGATAGTGCTGTAAGTGGCTCGGTCCAAGCCGGCCCCCAAGTGCTGCAATTAGAGTCCATTTTGCTCTCCAGACAGTGGAGAGCAGGACGGACGTCTTCACCGTGGAGGAAGGTGACTTTCAGACTCTGAGCATTACCCTCTCTCTTGTAACCAAGCAAGCAAACAAACAGACAGCCACATACACACACACACACACACACACACACACACACACACACACACACACACACACACACACACACACACACACACACACACACACACACACACACACACACACACACTCACACACACACACACACACACACACACAGGTATGGAGAGATGTTATTTTTTTTCTGAAGTGGAATACATATTTAATTTATGAATTGATCAAATGAGACTGAACTGAAAACAGAGAATAAAAATGAGCAACGGAGAGCGATAGCGAGAGAGAGAGAGAGAGAGAGAGAGAGAGAGAGAGAGAGAGAGAGAGAGAGACAGAGAGAGAGAGAGAGAGACAGAGAGAGAGAGAGAGAGAGAGAGAGAGAGAGAGAGAGAGAGACCTTTTAATTTAGTAGCACCGATGGTCAGTTGCAAACTGTCAGCCAATGGGAAGCCTGTTAAATGTCTGGGCCAGGGGCCATCACAGCAGCTGTGTGTGTGTGCGTGCGAGGGGGTGTGTGTGTGTGTGTGTGTGTGTGTGTGTGTGTTTGGTCGGGTAGGTTGGTGTGTGTTTGTAGGGATGGGTTGGTAGACGTGTGCGTGTGTGTGTGTGCGTGTGTGTGTGTGTGTGTGTGTGCGTGTGTCTGTGTGTGTGTGTGTGGGTGTGTTTGTGGGATTGGTCGGGTAGGTTGGTGTGTGTGTTTGTGTGTGTGTGAAACAGAATGATGGGCAAATGGCCATCAAGTCCCCCTTTCTTGCCGTTTGAAGGACACAATTCACAATTGTGTTCACAATTCATTGTTTATAAAGCATTGGGCTGCTGTACCTCACAAACACACACACACACACACATTATATAAAGTCAATATATGAATCATTGTTTTTTTCTCTCACCCTCTCACTCCTACAAATTAAAAGGTTTCTCTCTCTCTCTCTCTCTCTCTCTCTCTCTCTCTCTCTCTCTCTCTCTCTCTCTCTCTCTCTCTCTCTCTCTCTCTCTCTCTCTCCCTCCTTCCACAGGTGCCACTCCCCATCAGGGACACACGGTTAACAGCCACCTCACACGGTCACATCGGATGTTATCACCAGAGGACATCAGAGCAATAAGGAGGACGAGCTCCGTCTGTTGTGGTGGAGGTGGAGAGGGAAGGGCTGAGGCCGAACAGTACTGCTAGTATGTCCTCCATATAAACCTATACCTATAATTCACTATGTCTATATCGTTATTATGTGACTGCACCGAGGCAGTGGTGCCATTGGAGTTGATTTAAAATAGCAATTGTCCATGGTTTTAACCCCGCAACATTCTCGGAAAAATGGCGTGTTCAATCCCGTAGTGGAATTTCTCTTTGGGTCTAAAACCTCTCCAAGCCGCGTCAAATAACTCAACTGTTATATCCCTCAATCGTAGGTTGATGAAGTGGGCTGTTTTTGTGTGCCTATGTGTGTTTGTCTCTGTGTGTGTGTGTGTGTGTGTGTGTGTGTGTGTGTGTGTGTGTGTGTGTGTGTGTGTGTGTGTGTGTGTGTGTGTGAGTGTGTGTGTGTGTGTGTGTGTGTGTGTGTGTGTGTGTGGGACGATGGGAATTTGTGTTTTTAACTGATTGCACAGCCCGTACCCCCAATAGAGAATATAAATCTCAACATTTGAATATGTGTCAAATTGCCGAGGTATTAATCAGCCTCCGCCGGTGAGTGTAATCAGCTCACGCAGGTGATGTTATTTTCAACAGGGTGAGTTTCCGTGAACCACCTTCGCAGACTCACAGAAGAACTCCAAATGGAAAACAACATACTCAATCAATTCCCCCCTCAACACACACTCCTTAATGGTGGGTCAGACTTGTCCATGTACCTTTCCTTTGACCATGTGTGTCTTTGTGTGTGTGTGTGTGTGTGTGTGTGTGTGTGTGTGTGTGTGTGTGTGTGTGTGTGTGTGTGTGTGTGTGTGTGTGTGTGTGTGTGTGTGTGAAACCGCAAAGGTCTTGTACGGTTCGGCCTTCCGTCCACACAAAGCCGCCGAATCCGCTGACTGAAACCGTAAACTTCTGAAACCACCCTCGGAGGTGGTTTCAAATCTACCCGGTTTCGTCTTGGATTCGTGTGGACGCCTGAAACCGACTGAAACCGTAAACAATGACGTCATCGCCACACCCCTCGACCCTCCAGCCAATGACTGAGTGTCATTGGCGTCACAGAACTCACAAAAACAAAGATGATGGCGGACTACAGGCTTGTTATCGTTCTGCAGCAGATCATGACCCTTGTTGGGTTGCTAAGCCATTATTTAATGAGACTGTTGACTGACTGTTTGTTTGTGTTGTTAGTGGTTCGGGGGGCAGCCTTTATGCGCATGCTCGCCTCTTCTTATTATTTAATTTTCTTCTGGATTTCTGTAGCAAAAGCAGCGCCCCTTATGGGCCTGGCATGTGTACTACAGCGTTTCTACAGATCTATCCGGTTTCGCTTGACTCCGTCTTTACGGAGATACTCCGAAACCGGATAGATCGAAACCGGAACGGTTTCGCACGTTTCGGCTTCGTGTGGACGGGGCCTCTATCTCTATCTATCTTTCTCTCAATTACTTTTCTCCCTTTGTTCTCTCCCCTCTCTTGCCCTCTCCCCCTAAACTCGTGACATGCAGGTCTGCTAAAGGAGGAGCAATCCACGACCATTAGCTTATCAGAGGGAGGAAGAGTCCTATTAAACAGCAATCTAGGTGGATAAAGTACAGAATAGAGTCGCACGCACACACGCGCACACACACATGCGTGGACGCACACGCACACACACTCGCGCATACACACACACACACACATGTGAACACACATGCAGACACACACACACACACACACACACACACACACACAGAAACAACGGGAATTACTCACTGGAGGATTTTACAAATGAATGGATGGCAAAGAGACATACAGTGAGGGAGTGAGTGAGTGAGTCAGAGAGAGAGTGTGCGAGAGAGAGAGGGGGTTACGGCACCATACAAAATGGATGATGAGTCACAGCTATGAATTGATGTGTATTTCATATCAGCATTTTGTACAAGTATGCTAGATTAAGTGGCTCCGACCATATGTCAACAAAATGTATATTGCTTATTCAATATGACTCAATGTATAAGGGCTCCTCCTGTCAAAACACAAACATCTCTTTATATAAATATATATATATATAGATATAAACTGTCTAATTATTTATATACACACACAAAATATGTCAACACACAAACATCTCTATATATAAATATATATATACATATATATAAACTGTATATACATATATACACACATTGTGTATTGTGTATGCCCTTTAAACAATCAGCTTCAGTCGTTTTGTATCAACCATTTTATACAGACCCACTCTGGAAATGTTCGACCTTCAAAAAACAGTTCAAATGCAATATCTGTATGGGCTGTGTGTGTGTGTGTGTGTGTGTGTGTGTGTGTGTGTGTGTGTGTGTGTGTGTGTGTGTGTGTGACACACACACACACACACACACACACACACAAACACACGTTCACACACACACACACACACACACACACACACACACTTGCTCACACACATACACACTCAAATCACCCGCTAGTTGGTGCAGTGAATGACAAAGAATGAATTTAAATGGCAGCCGATTATAAAACTGTAACACATTTAACCGTGCAGTGAAGATAATAGCATGAAATGGAAAAGCAGAAACAACCTAGAATACCAGCCACAGATATTCTATAGAGACCACCAAATTATTTGAGCGTTGGCAGAATCTAAATGTTTACAACTGGTGTCAAAAAGTCAAACGCAATATTACGTTGGATCAGGTTGCATTTCTGTTTCTGACAACTGCGCACAGTAAATTTGGCAGGATCCAGCACACATTGTGCCGTCAGTGTTCCCATGTAATCAATCACTTCACTAATCCTGTTTTATTATGTATTCGTGTTCACCCCTTTTTGTTTTTGCTTATGCAAACAACTATTTGAATATTGAAACAGAAGAAATTGACCCACACACACACAAATACACACACGCACATGCGTGCACACAAACACACCACATACACACACACACACACACACACACACATTTAGACACACGCGTGTGCACACACACACACACAAAAACACACACACACCTGGGTGGCTGCTAGTTTGCCAGACACAATGGGATACACTGGGCGCTGTGAATTATAAAGAGTATGATGAATTACCACAGGTTTTGTAATTAAATGACACAGCCCTCAACAACACGCAAGGCTGCCTTACAAGCACATTTGAAGACACACACACACACACACACACACACACACACACACACACACACACACACACACACACACACACACACACACACACACACAAATATACATCCACTCACACACACAAGCACTCACACAGACACACATAAGCTGACACAGTGGGACACATTCAGATCCCAATGTCACCTAATGAATAACCAATGAGGGTGTGAGCTGGCTGGCTGCTGGGGGTTTGTGGCGGCAGGCTGTCTTCGCTACGACGCTATCGCAGTATGCTAATCTCTATCCAGAGTTAGACAGTCCAGTCAGAGAGCCAGCCGGTCCCGACGATCACACGCTACGACTTCTCAACCACCTGTTTCCATTTGGGTTTCACCAGCGGTGCGATTTGAATTGACCAAGGAATGCAGTAAACACATTAACTCCTAAACCCTGTCATAGTCACGTACACCATGTACCGCACTGTTCGTCCTCAGAACATCGTGTCCGGGACTTAACTGCGGGGACTCATCCAAATGGCTTAGTCTCTTATTGTGTACGCGCATTTGTTTGTGTGCGTGCGTGTGCGTGTGCGTGTGTGTGTGTGTTTGTGCGTGTTTGTGGGTATGTCTGGGGGTTGTCCAAAACATCAATAGAATATTGATGGTAATCAAATGAAACCAATTAAAAACGAAATAAATAAAATTAAATGAAGACTCTTGTTTGTCGTAGATCAATTCCAAGTTTATGCTGTTGCCATGGAAACATGTTTGCTTTAATGTGGGCACAGTTCCAGAGGCGTATGCACTCATTTAGTGATTCAAGGTGGAGGAGTTCAGAGCAAATGGAATAGGAGGGCAAACAGGAGGAATACAAGATGGAGGAAGAGTAGAAGGAAGTGAAGGAGGATGAGGGGAAAGTGAAAGAGAAGGGACCACCAACAAATCTTCCACCCCTCAACCTTTTTATATCTATACACAAAAGATAGTAACAGTGAAGAGAATTAGTCTTTTAATTAGACTTCCTGATTACGGATCATTTCTCTTTAAAAAAAATGTTTTTCATTTAAATGTCTTAAATTATGCTGATTCTATTGTCATATAGTGTAATTGAGCCCTTGAGTATCGGCCATAATCTGCCTACTTCCATCTGCATCAGTAGCACCTTAGCGGGGACAACCAGAACCAATGTATCACAAACGTAGGCATCCATCTTATTAAGCAGCAAGTCTGTTCATATCTTCAAACTACAGCACCTTCTTCGTTCTATCTTGCAGCTTACTGATGAGTTAGTGTTACCGGTAATTATTTGAATATCATGAATGTGATATAATTGTTTTCATATCTCAAGATGTTAATAGTATTACCGTCAGCGTACCATTTACAGCTAAAACTATACTGGATCATTTAGGGGGTTAATGTGTATGCGTAATACAATTGAGATAGAGTGTAAAACTACCAGAAAGGCATTTCCCCACCCCAATAAAAACTCCCACCATCTTCAAAGCGTGTAATCTAAAAACTGCTGAGGGTGCCTGCATGAGTGTGTGTTTGTGTGGGTGCTGCAAACTAGTTGGTCTTCTTGCTGGCATTGTGTGTGTGTGTGTGTGTGTGTGTGTGTGTGTGTGTGTGTGTGTGTGTGTGTGTGTGTGTGTGTGTGTGTGTGTGTGTGTGTGTGTGTGTCTGCACATACATCAGCAAAGTCATGTAATGTACAGAAGCATATATTGATTCACACTGCCTATGCGCACCCGTGCACTTCGTCCTGAGGCTGGTCTTGCTCCTTTTGGTTTTCTTGAGCCGAGAACTCTGTTGTACTCTGCTCTGCAGGGTTGAGTGTGTGTGTGTGTGTGTGTGTGTGTGTGTGTGTGTGTGTGTGTGTGTGTGTGTGTGTGTGTGTGTGTGTGTGTGTGTGTGTGTGTGTACTCTTCTCTGCTGGGATGTGTGTGTGTGTGCGTGTGCGACGTGCGTGTGTCTCTCTCGCTCTCTCTCACTGTATTTGTGTTTGTGCGTATGTAAGTGTGTGTGTTTGTGTTTGAGTGTCTCTCTCTCTGTATTTGTGTGTATCTGTGTGCTTCTGTGTGTGTGTGTGTGCGTGTGTGTGTTTATGTGTGTGTATCTCTCTCTATGCGTAAGTGTGTGTTTGTATGTGTGTCGCTCTCTCTTTGTATGTGTGTGTGTAAGTGTATTTTTGTGTGTGTGTGTGTGTGTGTGTGGGTGTGTGTGTGTGTGTGTGTGTGTGTTTGTGTGTGTGTGTGTTATGTGTATGTTTGTGTCTCTCTCTCTTTGTATGTTTGTGTAAGTGTATGTGTGTGTGTGTGTGTTTGTGTGTCTGTCAGTGTGCGTCGGTGTCAGAGTGTGCGTGGGTTTCGGTGTGTGTCGGTGTGCGGGCTGACAGATGCACAGGCAGGAAGCAGAGCTGTGGTTGTGAGGCCATGTGTCAGGGCGAGGGCTTAGGCACGTTCTACCTCAGTGAGAGCACGGGGGCCCGGCCAGCCCCGCAGACTTTGCTCTGGGCTTAGAGTGTCATATAAGTGGCATACTTTTGAATCCTCTGCCACGCTAGTCTGACAACATTTAAGTCTGTGTGGGGCTTTGGTCGGGGATGCGCTGCATCAGCACAGAGAGCTTTGTTTTTCACCTTGCTGTGTCTACAAGTCCGGACTTATTTAGTTACACCTGTGAGTGTCTCCCCGGCCCCAGACACCGCCCTTGTTAGGAGCTTGTGTTACAAACGCTCAGACGATGTGAGCGGTTCTTGTCGTCTGGTACGCAGCACAATTAAAAAAAACGAATGCAAAAAAAAACAGTGCACTTGATTCATTAGGAAGGAAATAATAGCCCTTGATTCTGCATCGATTTAATACCATTTATACCGCGTGTCAAATTGCCAGTGTTTATTATTTAACCGTACTCGTCCAAATGTTGCATGAGATGACAGATTAATACCCTATTCTTTCCAAAAACAATACATTTTCTATTTAATAATTCCAAACCACTCACTCCCTTTTCTATATGTCAGGTGACAGAACTAATGGAACATTTGAAGCCAAGACGCCCTGACTATCTTAAGCTTCATTTGTTGTAGTCTTGCAGCAGCTTGCAACAGCTTTTGACATTTTAAGCCAAGGCACCGACTCAGGTGAACTGAATCATTTTTACTCCTCGCCAAATGGCATACAATAAAACAGTGAGCGCGGGGTGAGGAACGTCAAAGCAGCAATTAGTCCTTTATGGGACGGTGACATGGGCTCTTGAGCCTCCTGCCAGCACACGCTGTCGTGCTGAGAGTGACAGCTCCTGTTCAGCAGCTGGCCAGGTGGAGCCCAAAGCCTCCACCCTCTCTCTCCCTCGCCCCCTGTTCCCACATGTTGGGGAAAATAAAACACTTCACAGGGCCTGATGTAGTCAGTGATGAAGGGTACTGTTTTTTCTTCTTCTTTCTTTCTGTCCTTTTTTCCTTCCTCCTTCACTTCCTCCTATCCCTCCATCTGAGGTGCCCAAGTCCGCTCTGTACTTCAGACTTCCTTCCTTCCATCCTCCAATTCATCCGTCCACTCTTTCTCCCTCCCTCCCTCCCTCTCTTCTTTCCTCACTTCTGTCCTTCCTTCCTCCCTCCTTCGCTTCCTCCATCCCTCCCTTCTTCCTTTCCTTCGCCCCTTCCTCCTTTCCTTCCTACCATTTTTCTGTCCTTCCTTCCTCCCTCCCTTCCTCTCTTCTTCCCTTCCTTTCTTCCCGCCTCCGTCCCTTCCTTCCGTCCTCCCTCCCGTCCTTCCTACCATTTTTCCGTCCTTCCGTCCTTACTCCCTTCCGTCCGTCCTTTCTCTCTAAACCTCTAAACGGGACTGTATTGGCCAGGCTAAGAGACCCTGAATTAATCATCGTTGTACTGGAGTGTTGGTCTCCCTGCGTAGCTGCACACCCATTATTCAGGAAGGGGAACAGTGCTGGCGCACTGTGACCCTGGCCAGGTATGAGCGAGTAAAGAAATCATGGATGTCAGAACGGAATGTCCCGCCAAAGAATGGATCAATCATCAGTTTACCATCGCTAGCGTCTCTGCGCCACACCTACTCTGGTCCACACCCTTGTTTTTCACAACGGAAACACTGCTTACGCACTCGCACTCCATCAGACCGGCCTCCGGGTTACCAACCGTGGGTCGCCGTCTCACAGCGATGCGTTGCATGTTGTGATCTGAGATGAGTTTGTTCAAGAAAGCAGCAGCAGCCATTTTTATCAGCTAGCTCCCTCAGACTGGGTGGTGGGAGGGAAACAATACAGGCTAGACTCAGGATTCACTTAGCTACCCCCCCTGCCACCCCCCCCCCCCCCCCCCCCCCACAACAGCACACACACACGCACACGCAAACACAGACACACACACACACACACACCGCACACCTTCCATTCATAGCCGGGGGCTGGAGGTGTGGCTGGGAAAAAGAGCAGATCCTCACTTGCCTTGGTCGCCCCTCTGTGCTAGCGTGTTGTATTATTCACGTCTGGAGAGACAGACAGCTTCCCTTCAGCCGGAGGGAAGTCTTCCCTATCACCGCCCTTATCTGTCATTTGTCTAGATATAAATCACACCGAATGGGGCGGCCGTCCGTCATCCTGTGGTGTTATCAGTTTGATGGAGAATTAAACTGCACAGTTTAATCTTGGGCTACATCAATTCCAGATGAGTGAGAGTATGCCTGTATCCAGGTTGTCGTAAACCATTTACATAAACAGCCAAGACAATATCGCTGTGTTGATCGAAAGAGAAATCTGCAATTAGCAATGCACTATTTATCCTGCCAAAAAGTGAGCCATGGCATTAGGCTCAATCCAGTTGAAGCTTTTGAAGCGAGTGATATGATGAATAAAAGAGTCCATTGTTGCTGCTAATGGTTTGAGATAGTTGGTCATGACCTACCACCGGACGGTCGTTAAGAAGTCAAAAGCCATTGTGTTAACACTCAATATCAATTCCTGTTTTGATTGGGTAATGAAAGTCTGGCTGTGTGTGTGCGTGTATATATATATATATATATATATATATATATATATATATATATGCGTGTGTGTGTGTGTGTGTGTGTGTGTGTGTCTGTTTCATTGTGTGAGTGTGTCTGTGTGTGTACCTGTGTGCATTTGAGTGTGTGTGTGTGTGTGTATGCAAGTGTATGCAAGTATGTGTGATTGTGTCTATATATATATATATATATGTATGTATGTATGTATGTATGTATGTGTGTGTGTGTGTGTGTGTGTGTGTGTGTGTGTGTGTGTGTGTGTGTGTGTGTGTGTGTGTGTGTGTGTGTGTGTGTGTGATTGTGCAAGTGTGTGTGTGTGTGTGTGTGTGTGTGTGTGTGCGTGCAAGTGTGTGCGTGTGATTGTATCTGCCAGTCTGGCCTTTTTAAAGTCAAATCAGGACAAGGCAAGCACCAGAGCCCTCTCTGAGAATCAATACCAGCCCTAACACAAAAGATACTCAGTACAAACAGACTAGTTGGAGGTAGTCAGACAGTCACAAACACACACACACACACACACACACACACACACACACACACACACACACACACACACACACACACACACACACACACACACACACACACACAAACACGGAAACAGACAATCATGCGAACAGACAGGCCAAGACTGACACACTGAAAGGCCCACATTCACACACATCAATCTAAATATTCCTGACTGAAAGGGAAGCAAGATATTTAGAATAGGAGGATCTTTTTCATCTCTGGTTTGTTGCCTTCCTCTGACCAATTCATCACCCCATCGAGCGGTGACGACAAACCACAAAGCAGCACACGACATTGACCCACACAGTAGCTCATTTCAAAAAGCCCATGCCCATGCCCAACCCCTGCTATTGTTCCAAGTAGGCCGCTGGCAATGATGTCATGCACATTTCCTGCCAGATGCAAAACAGCATCATGAGCATAAAACCCAACTAGCCGTAACACAGAACCACAAGTATCTCATTTATCTCATCGGTTCCTGGGCAAAGCTGTGGAAAGTTGAGTCACCTGACCTTTAAGTAGTTTCGCAGACAGAGCAAAGGCACTTTTTTTTTTATCTTTAATAAGCATTGCTGTCAGACAAACAATCAGGAATAGCATTAACGAAACTCATCAAACGGGCGAACGATGATGAGTCACCCACAGCCGTGGGCCATGTGAAATCTGGATTAGAGCAACTGCCATATTTGCACGGTAGTTTGGCTTTGTCCAAAGTGTCGCCGATGGAGCCATTGAAGGGCCTTGTAGGCATTTCTGTCTCCAACCCAGAGTTGATGTGCTGGTGGTCTGTAATTAAATCTGACAGCAGGCTGTTGGTAGGCCTTTCCTGGAATCAGCTCCATTTGGAGGGCATGTCTGG
The DNA here is from genome assembly GCF_902167405.1 of Gadus morhua. Classification (NCBI taxonomy): domain Eukaryota; kingdom Metazoa; phylum Chordata; class Actinopteri; order Gadiformes; family Gadidae; genus Gadus; species Gadus morhua. Next base: position 18,115,083 of record NC_044055.1, on the reverse strand, counting down.
GGAGGGGGGGATTCTCCTCTTAACCCAAATTTGTCTTGTCTAATTTGTCTAGACAAAGAACAATAGTCTTCTATACAATAGTAACACGTTGACACATTTATATTGAAAGCCTACATTATTCATATACATAAAGGAACATATACCGGTGTATAATTAAAAGACGTAACTTCCCCCAGGCCTGGCCCTTAAGGCTGGATGTCACGATGATATCGCTAAGGTTGATTAAAAAACACACAATACGCGCTCACTTGAACTCAAAGGGTTCAAGTGCAGCGCCGGCAGGGACTTTGCTCTGGGACTTTGCACAGTTTAGTGGAGCGGCCTCCGAACATTCTTCACACCGAGAGCGTGCACAAGGGGAGCGGGTTTAGAGATCAGGACGACCAGGAATACCTGCAAGGAGAACACAAGCAGTCACAAGAACTCAACACCAGATCGTATGAAAACTCCTAGAAGCACATGTATTGACGTACGTATGGCTTAAAGATGAAGGTGAAGAAACGGTTCAATACAATTGTTGCCTTTAAAGATTTCTTTGACACAAAGGGCAGCGAGGTCTTATGACATTGAAAAGTCTCGGCATGTTGCCCGATTTTGAGCCACTTTATTGCGGCGTTCTGACAGGTAAATGCGCTCGATGTGTAAAGGAGTGTTTTGTGTCTTTCACTGGGCTAGCCTTTCTATAATCCCCCTAGCCCAGGTCTGAAAGGGGGCCTTTCATAGATTCGGCTCGGAGAAAAAAAGAGTACCTAAATGCTTGTCAAAGCTGCGCTAAACTTGGAAGCGCCGCATAGTTTCTTTTGCTTGTGTCTGCGCTACACAGCGTTCTACACAGCGTTCGCCCATCACTTTGCTCCCTTCTGTCACAGTCAGTCTCAGTGTTTTTCTTTCGGATGCCTTGTGCCCTTTAACTTTGACGGCTCTGATGTTTTCTCGCCTCTCATCGTTGTCTCGGCGTGTCTATTTTGGCATAGTATTCTTTAAACATTGTACTTGAAAAAAAAGTAATGTTCTCATCTCTCGCTCTCAGTCTCTATCTCTCTCTCTCTCTCGCTCTCTCTCTATCTCTCTTTTTATCTCTCTCTGTCTCTCTGCATTCCCTACTTTCCCTGTTTTCCACTGTCTTTTAGCCATTTCCCAGACATCAGATTTTCTTCAGTATGTCTGTGTTTTCTTTCTCATATTTAGCATTTTTCCTGGCTTTGTTAGCTATTCTCTTCCTCCTGTTTTCCAAACCCTCCCTGTTCAGATTTCCCCCAGCGGTGTTCGTTCTGCGGATAAGATGCATGATCCAATGATCAAACATGCAGCAAAGAAAAACCCCAAACTAAAGAAACTTTTAATTCTCAGCAAAAGTGTCAAGCACGTCCCTCCTTCATGAGGGACGAATGCTAGTTGTTTTCCTTGAACGTGGCGTGGTTGTTTGCGCCGTTTGCTCGGGGGAGCCTCAAAGCCTAACGGAGGGTTTTGAAGCCTAATAGAGTGATGCTTCAAACCACGCCGTCGAACCACATGACACAATCAAATCACCGTCAGCGCGGTCTGCCACGTCATCCAGGCTTGGTATTTCAATGCCAGTGATTGACGCAACACGGCCCTTTAAAAACCAATAAGCCGCATGTTCCGTATCTTCCCCAACTCCTTTTAATTAGCCCTGCCTGCGTAGGGCCCCTTACCCAATGCCCGATGCACTAGCCGCATGAGGTGGAGGAGGGAGCTGGTGGAGGAGGAGGAGGAGGAAGAGGAGGAGGAGGGGGTGGGGGTAACAAAGCCCCATTCGTGAAAAAGTCTGCCATGTGCTGGAAATACTCATTAGAGGAAGACCCGGGCTCTGGCTGAAAGCTAGATGGTTATCCTCTCGTGAGATGAAGGCTTTGAGAGGATGGAGGGGGGGGGGGGGGGGGGGGGGTAAGGAGCTGGACGGGGGGGTGGGGGGTGCGGGGAGGCTGAGGAGGAGGTGGTGGTGGTGGTGGAGGTGGAGGTGGAGGTGGTGGGGTGTTGGTGGTTGGTGTGGGGGTTAGAGGGGCCAGCAGAGCCGCAGAGATAGAGCGGCAGCAGTGGCTTCTGCTGAAAGGGAAGATGGCTATCCCTTCACCTAGGGACAGTGGAGGGCAGGATGGAGAGAGAGAGAGAGAGAGAGAGAGAGAGAGAGGGAGAGGGAGAGAGAGGGATAGAGAACTGGAGAATGCGGGTAAAGTGGGGAAAGAAGAGGAGCAAAAGTAAGGGGAGAAAAGGAGATAGAGACAGAAAAAGACAGGGCAAGAGAGAGAGAGAGAGAGAGAGAGAGAGAGAGAGAGAGAGAGAGAGAGAGAGAGAGAGAGAGAGAGAGGGAGAGGGGAGATAGGGGAATAGAAGAGAAGGCTGTCTGCACTTATCTTTCCTTCTACACCGCGATTTGCTCTTATCTGCAGTCCTGACGCCAGTCAGAAAACATCCCACCAAAATGGCAGGTCACTGGAAGTGAGCCACATCATCCATGCAGCAACTGACAGGCCAATTGCAAGCCGTCTTCAACTGCCAGAAAATCATCTTCCTCATCGCCACTATCATTGCTCCCATAGGCACCGGTAGCTAAGACGACGACGACAACGATGACGACAACAAGAACAAAAGACACAAGAACAACTCCAACACGGGGTGCCAGTCTGAACTGGACCGGGGCACTCGGCGGATCTCTGAGTCTTCAAGGTCACGCCATCGCCAACAAGCCCCACTGTCGTCCCATTCTGTCATCCGCTGTGCGTTAAACTGTGGCATCGCATGCTAGCGCGACCCTCCTTTCTCCCTATTCACCCTCCTTCCTGTCCCCTGATCCAGCTGTGAGTTGGCCCAGCCACTCAGAACCCCATGCCCCTGAAGGCCGACGGAGGGGGGGATTAAACCCGGGCATTCCTCTGACATCAGTAGCCCTCGCCCCTGGAGCACAGCCACCTACAAAGCCTGCCATTGTGATTCCCCGGTGACCGCACCTCTCCAGCCCAGAGCCTCCCAGCAGCCTCTGCCTCCCCTCCCCCCCCCCCCCCTCCCCTGTCCATCATGCCACACGGGCATCAGTCAATGGACAAAGGAGCACTTTTAATTAACTTCAAATCTGTCAGCCACCCATGAGTGGTGCCAGCCACAGAGCATGTCAGATCACGCCCCGTTTGATCTTGAAAAGGGGATTTTTTTATTTCTTTATTATGGTTTTTATTAATTTTCCTTTTTTCTCTCGTCCAAATCGGGTGAAACCTAGTAAGAAAAACTCCAAGACAAAACACCTTTTTGTTTCTTCCCATGGTCGAGGGAACGAGCAGGCAGGTTTTACATCCTCGTGTTTCATTATTAATGCGCACACCTTCGCAAGGTCAAAGTTGTTTTAGGGAAAAGTGCAGTGCCTAAAAAAAATAAAACCAAAGTGCATGCATGTGGGGTCGGACACACACACACACACACACACACACACACACACACACACACACACACACACACACACACACACACACACACACACACACACACACACACACACACACACACACACACACACAAGGCGAATCTTGTTCACAGATTTCTGTCATCAGTCATACCCCTGTCAACCCAAAGGTGTGCATGTTTGTTTATCCATGTGTGTGTGTGTCCCATGGGTGCTCTGTGTCTATGCCTGAGTAGGCATGTCCTGACTAGCCAGCCTGGGTTGGGCAGCTCCTCACACAGATTCTCCGAAGAATAGGACCAAATTCCCAACTCGTGTTTGCATCTCCCATGCCAAGAAATGACTCACGCCCACACAAATAACGGTCAGGTGTAACCAAACTGAAATATCGCTGTTGCAGAACTATGCCATGCACGACGGAAAGATAACACATAGCTTGTGTGTGTGTTGGGCAAATACTGTTAAATGGATATTGACGTGAGTCCATTGTGCCGTGGTGCTTCAAGCTGGGAGCAGTCACCACCCACCATGACAGGTCCTCGCAAGGAGGCCCCAGGAAATGCATCAGGCAATCATCAGGGAGAGCAAGAGTGAACAATGGCAAGAAGAAATAGCTGTTTTCTCTGCTGGTCTCGCATAGTGAAAGGAGGTATCATTAAGTTGGTTATACTGCAGCTACGTAGCTGCCCACACTCTCTCATGTGTTGGAAGTTATTTTCTATGTGGGCCATTGCCTCTGAAAGTAAAGCATGTAATATAGTGTGATTTTGACGTGAGCTTTCCTGTCCAATTTCGTCAAACATCTTCGTTGTGTTTTCTTTCTTTTTGCAGTTTTGGTTGGTCTGTCGTGAGGGGAAATGAGGCTGTCGCAATCCCAACGCGATGACAGAACTGGGAAGCTTCCCCAAACCTCCGGGCTAGCCAACAGCTGGCCGAAGTACGGCAGGTGGTATGAGCCAGAAAACGTCAAAGTCAAATATATGTGTTTTTATTTATATATGTATTTATATATCTATGTTTGTATACATGTTTATATGTTTAGATTTATATGTGTGTGTATATATTTATATAGCATACCTGGAAGAGGGAAAAGACTATTTTTGAAAGTGGAGCCACACTGTGGGCTGTTAATAAGCAGAAGGGAAGAAGAAAGAGAAGACGGGGAGACAATCCGAAGACATAGAGGAAAAGAGAGAGGGCAAAAAAAACGAACAGAAGGAGGAAATGGCCCTGTGTGAGAGAGAGAATAAAATATTAAAACGAGACAGCGAAGTGTAAGGAGTCCATTGACATCAGTAAAAGCAGAGCTTGTTCACTGGTCGGAGTCCTATTAGGTGTCCGGGCTGCGCCAGGGGTTCTGCAGCAGACAGGGGGGTAATAACTATGAGGGTAGCAGCCAGAGAACTGCCAGGGTGGATGTCTGTATCACCGCTCTGCTGTACCACTGAGGCTGAGCGGCCTCGCAGTCTTCAGATACTGGCACTGCAGGGACAGGATATTAGGCCTCAGGTCTGCTTGTGTGGCCTTTATCTCTTCCTCATAACCCATTCACCGACATAACACGAGCCCACACCCATGTACATACATTTCCTACCACACCGAGCCATCACATTCACACCACACACCTCACACCTCACAAACACATCCACACATCGACAGGCGCACATATTCACGGAACACAAACACACATGCATATATTTCTGACACACAGCCCATCCACGCATACACGCAAACACACACACACACACACACACACACACACACACACACACACACACACACACACACACACACACACACACACACACACACAACACACAACACAAAACATACTGACAGCCCACAAAGGAGGTCAATTAAAAATCTCCTCCGCATTTTCGTGTTTAGGAGACGAGGCGGAGAAGAAAGGCTTGTGGAATAGAGACAGACATGCTTCAGAACAACCTCCACAAGGACAACCTCCTCTCCCGGCCTTGAGTACATCCCCTCCCCTTGCCCCCCCCCCCCCCCACCCCACCCCCCCGCAACAGAAGGATTTATTCATTAAAACTTCATTACAGCCAACCAAAATCACAAATTCCACTTTAGGCCGGGATGGTGAAAAAAAGGGACCCACTTAACCATCTGACTCATCCTTCTGCTGTCAATGTTATTTTTTGACCAATCAGCGGATGAGGCTCCATAGTCCCCCACCCACCCGCCCTGCCCCCGAAGGATAACAGTTACCAGAGAGGACACGGTTTGTGGGAGGTTATGAAGGTTGTGTGTATAGAAAGATTATGAGCTCCACATTTCCATTGAAACTACATTTTAGAAAAAAGTGGATTATACTCCAAGGGGTTAAGGGATAAAATACATTATAGAGCCTTCTGGTTGTTTATTTTCATCTGTTTTCCCCTCAAATTGAAGGAGTCTCACCATAATAGAGCTTCAGCTTGAGCAGGATATTGGACTCTCTCTTTAGCGTCTATCTATAGACGCCAATACTGGGAACCTAGTTTACTTGCATCAGAATATAATTAACACTTTAATTTTGCAGGAACAAAGCAAGCATAACAGTTGGGGCGGCCAGGCTTTTATCTTAAATCGATGACGTTAATGTGAAAACCCCATGGTCAATATGATGACAAAGGCCCAGTGGACCATTAATTCAGCCAAAGCATTACTTCCATGACTCAAAGTGTTTTTTAATAGGAGAACAGACCCATTCACGTCACATGACATGACATTTTGAAAGTGCGCTAATGAAAATGTTCCACACTTTTAATTGAACATCCTCCAAAAAAATCCTGACGCCATTTGATGAATGAAAAACCAACACCCCATGAAGCATTAGCCAATAGATCCTTTTTTTTCAAGAACTTAAATTCAGAACTGTTCTTGCTCTGTGCCTTCATAGACTGGTAAGAATGGAA
>NC_044055.1:18101253-18103753 GCF_902167405.1 Gadus morhua | reverse complement strand
GCATTCAAACCGGGAGCAAAGAGGGAAAGCTGGAGTGGGTGAAAGTGAGTGTGAGAAAAAAAAAAAAGGGAGGGATGGGGGGGAGAGGGATCGGGGGGGTGAATGAATACCAGTGTGGGAGAGAGTTTATAAGAAACCTTGAGAGGATTCTGCGCTCTTATTGTGAAGAATTAATTAATCACGTTAAACAACAACAACAGGGTTTTAAAGAGGAAGGACTGGAGGAGAAAAACACAAACAAAGCACATAAATTGACCTATTACATGACCATGAACAGGAAATTAAGAGTCTTCATCGACTTAATGAAGTCAGTGGAGAAAAGAAAAGGCTAGCCAGAAAATAACAGCTCAAAGCTGTGCCCGGGGATGAAGACGCAGAGAACTAACATGAGGAGACGAGATAAAACATGGCCTGTTTTAATATTCACATGGTGAATTCCCATCACTTTTGTGTAATGAGTGTGACATTCGTAATGATTTTTCAAAACCATGTTCAAAAACGTTTTTAAAAGCTGATCAAAATAGAGGGAGAGGGGAAACAAACATTTGAGATCGCTTGAAATTCACAGAAGTTGGTCCCATTATGTCACATAGACACATGAAAGAGGAAGCATGAAACATTTCTTCCACCCAACAAGTAAAAAGACTATCAAAATAGCTGAGAAAAATATCAGAAATACTGTATTACACTTTAGCAACACATTTCTCTTACCTTCAGCAGGTGGATGCTCAATATAAAACACACACACACACACACACACACACACACACACACACACACACACACACACACACACACACACACACACACACACACACACACACACACACACACACACACACACACACACACACACACACACACAAACAAGGCCAGAAACCTCAGAAGTATATAGCGGTTTTGAGAGTTGTTGTCTACAGCAATGGCGAGCATATTTCTCCTTTAATAAGGAGTTCAGGAAATAAGTTCGATAAGGGAGCCAAGTGGATAGAACCAAACAGTGTGCGGGTGCTGCATATTTCAGCCAGCGCTGGTCACACACGCTTTTGGAAAGCTTGTGTTTATCTGGCTCTAATGTGTATGTTTCTATGTGTGGTTGTGTTTGTGTGTGTGTGGACGTGTGTGGGCAGTAAGTAATTTGAGGAGACACACGTGTATACACATGTATACATTGCTTAGTGTCGGTTCAGCTGGCAAAATGAAAAAAAAAAATGTTTTACCCTTTGTTGTTTTTGTAATCATATGACTATATGTGTGTGTGTGTGTGTGTGTGTGTGTGTGTGTGTGTGTGTGTGTGTGTGTGTGTGTGTGTGTGTGTCCCCCTCGGGGCCTGCTGGGGGCGGTTGCCATAGCGTTGCCATAACTGCTGGGTTTTCCCGAAGGATGTTTCTCTCGAGTCTCTCGAGTAAAATTCAGGTTCAACTCCACAGGCCCTGAGTGATCATATGTTTTTGTATGTGTGTCTGTGTGTGTGTTTGTGTCTGTAAGTGTGTGGTGTGTGCGTACGTGCGTATGAATATGCCACTGGGTTTGTGCGTGTGTGTCTGTGTGTGTGTGTCTGTCGGTTTTTGATGCGTGTGTCCGTGCGTGAGGATATGTGTGTCCGTGCGTGAGAATATGTGTGTGTGTGTGTGTGTGTGTGTGTGTGTGTGTGTGTGTATGTGTGTGTGTGTGTGTGTGTGTGTGTGTACGTACGTATAGGTATACGTGTAGGATCACAAGCGCGCATGTGCGTTTGTGTGTACGTGCGTGTGCGTGTGAGTATGTGCCAATATATCAATATATGCAGGTGTGCTGCCATGGAGTGTGTCCCGACTATGTACCATTCACACTGTGTTCCTGCATTTTAATATGGCACCAGGCATCTTTGTTTGGGCCTATGCCATCTGCCGAGCCATGGGGGGTGGGGGGTAAGGCATGGTGCCGGTATAATGCAGCACACACACACACACACACACACACACCCACACCCACACACACACACACAAACACACAGCGAATACCTGCCCCCCTGTCACTTCCCATCACCACCTAGTCCACAGACACAGGCTAATGCTACTGGGGGACATGATCCACCATAGCAGCCTGGCCCCACTGACAGCCGGGAAGACACACACGGCCAAGGAGAACCAGCACTTAGGATCACATACACACACACACACACACACACACACACACACACACAAAACGATATTTAGATTCCACACACGCACGCAAACTAACACACACCGGACAATGATATTTACATTCAACACACACACACACACTAACACACAGACAATTGTATTGGTATTCAACAAGCGCGCACCAACACACATGCTCATACACAGGCAAAGTATTTGAACACTCAACACGCACAGTTATTTTTACACCCACACACACATAATGCCGGCAGTAAGAGATGGAGCAACTTTATAGGATTTTCGCTACTGCTATAAAGTAATTAGAAGTCACAGAGTGCAAACATCTGTGACACATTCACACAGTCGCTCTCTCCCAC
>NC_044055.1:18036253-18096253 GCF_902167405.1 Gadus morhua | reverse complement strand
ATATAGGAAATGTTAGGACATATATTTAGCTACCAAGTTATTAACATTACCATACAGAATATGACATAATAATAATATTCTGATTAATTCTATATCTAAGTGAAAATCAAACACAACAGAAACATAAAACACATATGGTGCATGAGATAACGTTCAAGATGCTATGCCTATGCGTCATGCTTGTACAGTAACTGTCCAGTACAGCCAACGCACAAAAGACTGTGTGTGTGTGTGTGTGTGTGTGTGTGTGTGTGTGTGTGTGTGTGTGTGTGTGTGTGTGTGTGTGTGTGTGTGTGTGTGTGTGTGTGTGTGTGTGTGTGTGTGTGTGTGTGTGTGCGTGCGTGCGTGCGTGTGTGTGTGTGTGTGTGTGTGTGTGTGTGCGTGCGCGACAGCAGCAGAAAGCCACACATGTAATCCTGTGAACAGCACACGGGCTTGTGACCGTGTCAATGAGAAGAGGTCCGGGACACCAAACCATGACCGTGTGCAACATCATATCTGCGCGGTTACGACATGCGGTCAAATGACCTACTGGTAATTTCAAGGAACAAGTCCTTGGAAACAGAGGAGGCACTGAACGGCTGGGTAAAGAGGACGGGTTGTTTAAGGTGCTTAGGAGCAGGATAGGGTTAAATAAACTAAAATGTGAAGGTTTTACCGGATTGATATAGCCTAGGCCTAGTTGCAGCCTACAACAAAGAAAACCGTGTACCTGTTTGTCAGACACGCATTTAGCGGTACATGCACCCTGTAACCCCACACATGGAGATCCGTGACATTGAGCAGAGGACACAAAGTGCGATCAACACAAAGCGCACAAAAAATAATGAACTCCATCTATTGAGAAGGCCCTATAAACTTCAAAAAACGAACCACGATTGTGTACCAGGCGAGACTACAGGTGCGACATAAGGGGCAGGTTATAGTGGACCAGCCATTAGGAAGACCTTCGGGGCAACTTCACAGCTCACCTGATATCTCCGACTGGGGGACATCGTCCAGATGAAATCCTTTCCCGCTGTAAAAATGTCTGATATCCGAGCAGCTGCGGGCTTTGCCGATGCCTCTGTCCCCAGACGCCGTCAATAAGCACAACATCCCAGTTGCGATGAAGAAGAAGGAATCCATCCCGGACAGATGTGGAGCGTGGATCAGCTGTCAACCGGTCAAGTGGAAATCCTAAGTGAAGGGGTCGATCGTAAAGTCCTGATTATCTGTTAGGGAGGAGGGGGTCCCTCCTGTTCTGTTCCGCTCCCGAAGCTAGAGTAGCTTTGTTTAAAGAGTCGTTGAGGATCCTTTACAAGATGTTGTTTTATTGTTTTGTACGTTCTCGGTGTGTCTCGTACTACCCCGCTCTGAGCGCGCGTGTGTGTGTGTGTGTGGAGCGGAGGTCCCGTGTCTGTTCCGCTGAGCTCACAACAGGCTGCACGGCCGGACTCTGGTCCCGAGCGACTTGGATCACGCTGCTTCGCCGGCCGGTTCACCGATTCCCCCCCCCCCAACGCGTCAGGGACTCAGCCCCCAACAGTTGTCAACGTTCAATATTTCCGCCTCACACCCTAAAAGCAAAGGAACGACACGTTAAGGGTGAGATTCGTTGAAGCACCTCACAAAAGAGTAAGTATAACTCAAAGCATGCAGAAAATAGCGCCAGCTCCTGTTCTGACGCCGTGCGGTGGAGAATATAGCTCTGTGGCGTGCCTACCCCGCAGTGACAAGTCCGTGGGATCCGTGCTCACAAGGGTTCTGCTCAAAAGAGTGTGTGCAACTGAGTGTGTGTGTGTGTGTGTGTGTGTGTGTTGTTCCCCCCCTCCTCAGCTCCTTGGCTACGGCTGGTTCAGGTTGACACGAAGCGCTGCTCACCAGTGCTGCTGTCCCTCTGCTGCTTGGTGAAATGGGGAGGAGGCAGAGGGAGAGATACAGATGGGTAGAGCAGGGTAGCAGAGAGGAAGGAGGGAGCTCAGAGAGAGAGCGCGGGGGGGGAGAAAGGGGGGGGGGGGAGAGAGAGAGAGAGAGAGAAAGAGAGAGAGGGGGGGAAGAGAGAGAGAGAGAGGGGGGGAAGAGAGAGAGAGCGAGGAGGGGAATAGAGAGAGAGAGAGAGAGAGAGAGAGAGAGAGAGAGAGAGAGAGAGAGAGAGAGAGAGAGAGAGAGAGAGAGAGAGAGAGAGAGAGAGAGAGAGAGAGAGAGAGAGAGAGGGGGGGGGGGGGGGGGGGGGGGGGTTATATTTCAGAGGAGGTTAAATTAGTATCTTATTGATATTTTTGTACACAAATAGGCCTACATTCTTTTTTTGTGCGGTTAAGTTTAGCTACCGTATCTCCAGGAATGTCATTGCAATTCCTGCGAAGTGTTTATTTCATAGGATTCGCTGGAACAACTTCCAGACAGTTAAATGGAAATGGGTGGAAAATATTTATGGAATTTTAAATATAGGCGGCAGCGTAGCAGGGGCATATTTCAGCGTTTCATGTTGGCCGGACAGTGAACTAATGCATTATCTGGTCTGACGATTTCATCACACTGTTCCAGATGTCACAGGTGGACTGTGGGCGTGTCTTCCGCCTCCCAGCCCCGCCCACCAACACTAGTCAACGTCAACAGGGCTTTTAATCTTCACCATGATTTAGAAGGGGAACACGTTTTGACCTGCCCCAGTGGCGTTGACAGTTAACCCTCCCCCGGTGAACTTCATTAACTTTAATCACAACATTAGCCTAATGATGTCACCATTAAACTTTTTGTTGACACTAAGCTTTACAACATGAAGTAAATCTCTACTGTGTAATCGCTTACATGAAACCTTTACAAATCTTTCACTTTTTTCTCCTTTTACAATGTCTTAATCACACACACACACACACACACACACACACACACACACACACACACACACACACACACACACACACACACACACACACACACACACACACACACACACACACACACACACAGTAGTCTAGTGTGTGTTTCTTTCACGAAATAAATAGGGGGAGGTGGAAGGAGTAAAAACTTTAAGAATCAAAGCGGGTAAACACTTGAACTAGAATCCCCGAATAAATACATACAACAGGATGAATATTATCACACGTATAACCCAGACAGTTAGCAAAATAACTGCAAACAGGGGCGGAAACTAGGGAACTAGGGAACCGACAGCGATACATTGATGCACTTCTTATGACAAATGTACTTATTGTAAGTCGCTTTGGATAAAAGCGTCTGCTAAATCCCCTAAATGTAAATGTAACTTTTAAATGAAATGGAACACAAGTGAATACAATAAGTAATCAACAGAGGGGACACACATTTTAACAACAATGGCACTGGATAAACAAGTGCATGAGTTGGGGCAAAATTGGGAGACACACACGCACAAACACACCCACACATAAGCACACACACACACACACATACCCACACACACACACACAAACACACACACACACACTTCCATACACAGACAAACACATCATGAAAACACACATGTACATACAAACACACTTGCCCATGCACGCAGAACACTCATTCTCACATGAATTCTCACACACACACACACACACACACACACACACACACACACACACACACACACACACACACACACACACACACACACACACACACACACACACACACACACACACACACACACACACGCACACACACATACACACACATGTACACACACACACTTAAACACACAAACAAAAACAAACGCCAACACATATAGACAGTGCAGAACTGCAATTTTGTCTTTCATTCAAAAAATAAAACGACATTCACACATTCTTCATTTTATCGTGTCCATTCTACATTTATCGTACCTTTACACTCGTCAACTCAAAACAGCGGTAAAAAATATATAGAATGCTGATGCCAGCTTTGCACCGTATCATTTTCTCCAGGCTGCGATATGCGATACTATACAACAGGCAGTATTCCTACATGAGGAATATTTCTCACTTGTTTTTTTGTCACGTCGTAGCAAGGGGAACCGCTATAAGAGTGTGTTTGATGGTGTCACTCCTCGGGGAGATGCCTTGGCATTTCAAAAAGCGCTGGGAGAGGAAAATGCCACACGACATCATCACAGTGACAAACAGAAACAGGACTGGTGCTGTCCTGTTAGAACCGGCCATGGCCAGAGAGACAGCTAGAGAGAGAGGGACATAGAGAGAGAGAGAGAGAGACAGAGAGACAGAGAGGGACAGAGAGAGAGAGATAGAGCGAGTGAGAGGGGGGGGGAAAGAGAGGGAGAGAGAGAGAGAGAGAGAGAGAGAGAGAGAGAGAGAGAGAGAGAGAGAGAGAGAGAGAGCTACACACAGAATAAGGGAGAGAAATAGGGAGAGCTACACACATCGTTAGGGAGAGAGAAAGACAGAAAAAGGAAAGGTAGAATGGAGAGAAGGTGAGATGGAGAGAGAGACGGAGAGAGATCAGAGAGACAGTTACTAAGACAAATTCACACGTATAGAGAGAGATAGATAAAAAGAGAGGTACATAGACAAGCAGACAGAGAGCTTAACACATAAATAGATGCATTTAGACAGAAAGGGAGCGAAAAACAGACAAAGTGAGAAGAAAAGAGGTGAGCTTGAGAAGAAGAGACAGGGAGAGAAACATTATCATTGGTGATCATTCATCTACCTTTGTATCTTTTCATCTAGGGAGGCGGACATTTCTGAATTAATTTGGCAATGCTCTCTAATTAGTTCCCCCCCAAGTTGATAGCTATAGAGCGTCTAAACAGCGGACTTCAAATCAGGTAACACAAGCTGACAATTCGCTACATAAGAGCCCAGTGTTCCGTCTCTGTAATTGCCTACTGATCAGCTCCCAGTTTTTAGATGTTAAGAACATTTAATGCTTGTGCCTGCTGACTGTAAATGTTGAAATAAGCAAATGTTACACTTAAACAGTTTGCTGAGATCAAGGGAAGCAAGCTTATTTTCCATGCAGCCCAACCAAACCACTGTTTTTCTGCATGGTCTTTTTGGTCTACTTTCTCTTGCTGTGAAGTGTAACACATGTGGCGGGTTAGTTAAGTCTTAAAATGCCACTGCCTGTGTCTTATGTCTTTGACCTTTTTTTTATTTCCTTCCTCCTTTTTTTAAGTGTGTGTATGTGTGTGTGTGTGTGTGTGTGTGTGTGTGTGTGTGTGTGTGTGTGTGTGTGTGTGTGTGTGTGTGTGTGTGTGTGTGTGTGTGTGTGTGTGTGTGTGTGTGTGTGTGTGTATGCATATTCAACAGTTTGTGTAGGTATATGTCTTGGTGCAAATGTCTGGGTCAATGTGTCCAAAGATCTTGTCTCTTTTTGTGTGTATGTGCGTGTGTGTGTGTGTGTTTTTGTGTGCCAACGCCCAAGTATTTGTGTTTGCGTTACCATATGCATGTGTATGTGTGTGTGAGTGTGTGTGTAAATACAGTACTGTTTGTGTGCGTGTATAATCCATAATTATTCATAATCCTTCATGTGTCTGCCATGGTCCAACATGGGGCCATAGGTCGGTCAGGCAGTATTCTAAGTCAGAGTGTCTGAATTGGCCCTGAACTGTCTGTGCTGCGCTGGGGATGGTGTAATTAAGGCGTAGTAAAGCCGGCACGGCACAGGTTTTCTCCGGGGCTGGCTGCATTGAAGTTTTATTGGCTTTGACCATGAAAGGTCTCCTAATGAGGACCAGGACACTGGGAGACGACAGGGGGAAGAGCGGGAGAGAGGAGGGCTGGGTCGGACGGGGGACGCAACACGTTAACCAAGGGGGACGGGGGAGAGGGGGGGAATGGGGGAGAAGGGGGGAACGAGGGGAGAGGGATGGATGAGAGGTGGATGGGGGGTTGAGGTTGGAGGGTGGATGGGGGGTTTAAAGTGAGCTGACGTCACCAGCTTAATGTGGGTGTGCATCCGTTTGTTTGTGTGTGCGTGTTGAGTGTAAAATTGTGTGTGTGTGTGTGTGTGTGTGTGTGTGTGTGTGTGTGTGTGTGTGTGTGTGTGTGTGTGTGTGTGTGTGTGTGTGTGTGTGTGTACCGCATGCGTGTGTGTGTGTGTGTGTTTGTGTGTGCGTGCATGTGCAGTAATTACGGGATAGTCATCTTCAGGGGCAAGCTTTCTGGGTTGGTGTGGGAGGTAGGGGGAGATGACACTGTAACTGCCCAAATGCTGCTCAACACAGTTGTTGGGCCGTACTCCGTAACGCCATAACACTCTCACCCAGATGGTGAGGGTCCTGAGGGGTACTGTGGGGGCTGGTGAAGGCACAGAGGCCTGCAGATGCACACAGGTGTTTGTGTGTCTCTTTGTGAGTGAATATGTGTGTATGTGTGTTTGTGTGTATGTGTGTGTTTGTGAGTGCGTGATTGTGTGTGTGTGTGTGTGTGTGTGTGTGTGTGTGTGTGTGTGTGTGTGTGTGTGTGTGTGCGTGTGTGTGTGTGTGTGTGTGTGTGTGTGTGTGTCGCTGTGTTTGTGTGTGTGGGTGTGTGCATTTGTGCATTTGTTTATGTGTGTGTGTGTGTGTGTGTGTGTTTCTGTGTGAGTGTGTGCGTGTGTGTGAGTGCATGTGTGTGGGTAGGTGCGTATTCGTTTGCATGTGTGTGTGTGTGTGTGCATGCGTATGCAAAAAGCAATCTCTTATTGAGATTGTTATTGAGATTACTGTTTTGAAGGTCATTTAACAGATTGAACGAATTCTACCCTCCATGCTGCGTCAACGACACTTACAGTATAGGATATATATACATAGTGTATAAAGCCTGTTGTGCACCCACATTCACACACACAGCCTACCCGTGTGTGCACACACCAACCCACACACGGTCACACATGTATAAACAGAGCCCCGTAGATCCTAGAGAAATCAGCTATGGAACAGCGGTCAATTTACAAGCTTTCAGTGTGCCGGTCTACAGCTGAGCCTTAATGGCGTTGCTTTGCAAACACAAATGTGCTGCTTTGACAGATTTAATCAGCCTCAGAATAAGATCACAAATGTCCTTCCTCTCCAGAGGAGCCAGCCTCTCGTCTTAGGCTCATGCAGATAGCATTGATTCTGTCCCCTCAACACGCTTTATGCCCGCCATTAGACCGAATTCAGTACATTCACAACCGTGTTTCAGCGGGTACACATTACTCACTCACGGTATCTCGCTTCTGCCTTTTCTCTCATCTCCCTTTCATCGTGGATTCCATTTACTCTCCCTTTTTATCTCTCCATCTCTCTCTGTCGTTCACTGTCCTCTGTCGATCTCTCGCGTTCGTTCGACATTCACCCAAAACGCTTGCCTTTATCACCCCTCTCACTCACTCCTCCACGGTGAGACGTTATCCAAGGGCTTGTGGCTGCACTCAGGACGGCTCACACAACACAACGAAACAACAGAAACATTGTTGTTTTCTGCTCTACTTGCGTCGGGCCCTCTTCCAGCTTGTTTTCTCTCTTGCACTGCAGCATCATCCCTTGATCACGTATGCCGGGCGTCTGTCTCTCCCTCCTTGTTCAAACACAGGCTCCCGCAAACACCAGCCAGCAGACGAGCAGGCTCACCCCAGCACTCCCACGCAGCCACCTTCCCCTCCCTCCTCGGCCCGGAGGAGACAAGAGGCTGACAAATGGTGTGGAAATGTTGATGACACGGGAAGAAAAGAAGAAAAAAGGTAACAAGGCAGGATGTATGGGGTGAGACGGAAAAAAGGCGGGAGGCAGGGAGCGAGAAAAATGGGGGGGGAAACGATAACGATGAAATATAAGAAGAAAGAAGCGGGAAGGAAGAGTAGGGAGGGAGGGAGAGGGAGAGCACCACATCAGGAGAGAACTGGGTTAGGGAAAACTAAGGAGGGAAAGCTGAAGGAATAAATGTACCTCCCATACAATGAAAAGGAAAGAAAAGAAAATGCTCAAACTTAATGGAGATGAACCAGAAGCCAACAAATTGAGTTCCTAGAAGGCTCCCAGGGGTTGTCTTTTTTGGCAGCCATTATTGCGGATGTGATACACCCCCCGCGGTGAGCTGGGATATTTCCTTGTCTCCCCCTGCCAGTCCACTGGCACCGCTTCTGTTTGGTAATTACTACTTCGGGCGCATTCCAATCTTCTCCCATTGTGGACCCTCAAGTGCAGATTTTTCTCTTCTCTGTCTTTTTACTTTTCTTCAACGTCGGGCATGGATCTAGTTTTAATAGAATGTAGTGTAACACGGGTATTGTCTACTTGAGTTTGATTAATGACATTTAAATGTATGGTTTTTCCATATCCGTGCATGTCCAGCAGCCTGTGCGTCGCGGCGGCGCGCTGCGCGCTGACTTCATCCACCAGGAGCTGAACCGTGGCGGATCAGTCGCCCTTTGTTCAATCAGCTTGTTCAGTCGGCCCTCGCACGGAGCCACATTTAAAATGGGACTTCCGACATGCGTCACTGGCGTCAGAGAAAATACGGAGGAAGCGTATTGTGTCTTTTATTAATGTAGTTCAAAGGAAATAGTTTAAATCTGCCTGCACCGTTTCACCATCGCATTTGGTTCATTTTGAGTTCCCCCGTGCATGTGTCAATGACAATGTCAAAGAAGGGGGGGAGCTGACTTTGTATCGGTCAATTGTTAGATGGTTCAGATGGTGAAGGCAGTCCAAGGACAGCGACCAGCCCCCCCCCCCGTTGAAGACGACGGGTGGTGTCTCTGTGTGGTTCCCAGCCCCTCTAAAGATCTACCCTTCATTATTCTACCACCGCCACTGCGACTATCCACACAGAGCTCCAGAGCTCCCAACACCACCCCCCTCCCCCTGTACTCTGTGCTCTCTTTCCCATCAGCCCCACAGACCGCCACCGCCAATCCACCACCACCTTGTGTCCACTCATTTTTCAATTTTAACGAGCGAGATTGCATTAGACGAGTCACACGCACACGCAGATATGCACACGCACACATGGTGCCGAGGTCCAGCACGGTTTTGATTTCAACCTTGGAATGAGCTGAACAAAACCTCCTGGTGCTCCGGAGCACCCGATTGGCCCGATCGCTGGTACCCATGAAGTAATCCATTGTTTACCTTTGCTCTTGAGCCATTCCGCTGGTGTCCAGATTCCATTCTCCATCAGTTCCAGATAAGGGTCAGGACTTTCTCTGGCTTTTTCTTGCTCTTACATTTTTTACAGCGGAATATTCGCTGCATGCTCGCTGTCCTATAGCCTCAGGAAGAAAAAAATAAACAGAGACACGACTGGGATGGGTTAACAACATAGTCTGGGGCTACGTTTAGCTGGATAAAAAGCCATTCTACTGATATTAGTGATGTGAGAAGTGGAATGGCACCCATGGGAGCACTCACGTTCATAACCTACTTTCTTTTCTCATGGGCAATGATTAAGCCTAGATTTAGACCACTATCTTGTTTTCGTGTTACTCAAAGATTCAGGTCATGTCAGACCACTAGCGTGTGAACTTATGAACTGACTTGTATGCAGCCCATTTGAATCTGAATTGAGACTGTAGGCACTGGATTGGAAGTTTTATCCAGGATCATTAAAGCATTTAAACTATCATCAGCATTTAAAAAAGATGGCATGCTACCATTCTTTCATGAGGTTCACCATTTTATCGAAACGCAATAAGTGGCTATAGAATTATATGTTTTCCTTCTGCTGGAATGTGAATCGGAAACTTCCATTGGGTGATTTTTCCAAACGTGCTTTGATCGACATGCAGCCCGAGTAGTTGGCATAGTTTCACCAAACTCACCCCCCCCCCCCCCCCCCTCTCTATGGCTCTGTCCATCCAGAGCGATGCAGCTAATATGGGGAAATCGCCATTTACATGGATTGGCAACCTCAGCGTTCCTCCGTGCACGCCGTTGTGAGCGCGACTATAAAACAAATCGACGCGGTAAATCTGTCAGATGGGGAAACAAGTCTTTCTTCTGGTAGGGTTTCAAATGAAGCTGTAATGCAGCGCCTCCATTTCCTTCAAGAGGGGGGTTGGGAGAGCAAGAGAGAGAAAGCGAGAGAGAAAGAAAGATACAGAGGGTGTGAGAGAGAACGTGCCGCATACCTCTCTCTCATTGATTTACTGTACAGGGCCTACTTGCCTGGAACGTCATTTTAGACCAATAAATGCAACAAAGTGCTTGTAGTTGGGATGTGAAATTACAGACAAGATACTTTATGCCTCTCGCATTCTGTCTTTTTATTGGCTCAGTGTGGATGGAAAGAGCTTGTTATTCCACTCCTACAGAGGGAAAATGACAATAGGTTCGACATTAACATCTCGTCAGAAAACCAGACCCCATACCGAAATCAACACTCGGCTTACGTCCTGGTCATAAATCATTTAGTTTGGAGATTTTTTACACGTAGAAGACGAAACACCCGGTAATGAGGACATATAAGATGATGCCTTTCGATTAGATCTTTTTCAAGGGCTCACTAGCTGTGTCCGGACCAGGGTTTAATGAAGGAGCCAGTGACTCGGTGAACTTGTAGCCTGTTAAACTAAATGAGCTTACGGTTTGAGCCCGTACATATGTTACCATAAAGCCAACACATGGCATTTATCAACATCCTCAAAGGTAATTGATCTCTCTTTTCCTCCCTTGAAGTGACACTTGTTTGTGTTTATATGGATTTTTTTTATATTTACGAATGTAGGTTTAAGGTGTTACTTGAGAAGTTGTGCTTAAGGGGGCTTATTGGATGGACAGTTGGCAGGAACCTCATATATCATTGACTTCGAATTATGATGGGAAGTTCAATTGGGGTGTGGTAAATATATGTATTTATGTGCATGCGTGTGTGTTTTGCGGAAGTCGTACATCAAAACTTCCCTTGGATTCAAGTCATCCAGACGTCCTCATTAGCCCTGTTATTTCCACTGCCACTATATATGTTAATGTGTCTTGGTTTAACATAGCGATTCCACTCTTGCCTATACTAATTACCCAATGCATGTTCTTTATGAGTGATTTTATCGCTGTTGTGTATAGGACGTGTGTCATTTTAGACCGTCAAGGTGTTTACCACCTCGCCAAATTATGCAATAACGCTTTGTTTTCACTTGTTTCCGTACGGGCTGCTTCCACTGATTGAAAATGAACATATAAGGTTTACAGAAACATTGTACATGGGTGCCTACCTTACTGAAGTAAGTCAGGGAACGTTGTGTGGATGTGCAGGTGGTTTATCACTGTCTGTAAGGGGTAGGCAGGAAAGACATGGCTCTAAGGACCCAATTAAAAGACAGGTGAGTCATTGGCAGGTGTTTTCAATTACTGCTCACCTGCTCATTAGAAAAATGGCATTTGTTTGACCCAAGGGATCGAGCTTCCTGAGGAAAGCATTAGATCACAGGATGACGAATCGCAGTTTTTGTGTAAAGTGTGAATAAACTGTGTGCCTCGAGCTGTTTATCCTGCACTTCCATTCGTCTCCCATTCACATAATTGTTCAGAAAAGTATAAGCAATCAGCCAATAGTGGAATGCATACTAATACCACCATCATCATCATCATCATCATCATCATCATCATCATCATCATCATCATCCTCAACATTCCCACTGCTATCCTCATCATCATCATCATCATCACCACCACCACCATCAATACCACTTCCCTCACGTGGGGACATTTTAGTGACCATGGTGCGTGAGTGTGTGTGTACGCACTTGCGTGTGTGTGCTCTTGTGCACTTGCATGTGAGTGTGTGCGTGTATGTGTGGGTGTGTGCATGCGTGCGAGCGAGAGACAGCATTGATTTCAGCCCCCCTTTGAAGGCCTTTGAAGAGTGGAGCCATGGGACAGAGGCTGGCCTCCCCGATCCCCCATCGCCGACGGTCAATGGCACGCCTGTCTAGGCGCTCAATCATTCATCCCTACAGTCCCACACTTGTGACTGTAGGGGTGTGTGTGTGTGTGTGTGTGTGTGTGTGTGTGTGTGTGTGTGTGTGTGTGTGTGTGTGTTGTGGTCTGTGTGTGTTTGTGAGTGTGTCTGTGTGTGACTCATGGGCGCACGCACACATGAGTCAGGCACCCATGAATAGAAATGTGCATCGACAAACATGTTCTTTGATTGGAGTCAAAGTTCACAGACAAGTCATACATCAGCGTAAATATACTGTATATATCAGGGAGATTATCCCTCGCCTGATCTCCTTTGTGGACTCCTGGCTTCCAGGTTACTGGCGCTGAAGAAGTTCAGAAATAGCAGGAGAGGCCAAATTGTTTAATAGAGCAAGAGGCATGTGTTTGCAGGATACCGAATTCTCTTCATGGACTCAGCCTCTCAGCAGTGTAACCCAGTTCTCTAAGCCCGGCTGGAGGGGGGAGAAAGAGAGGCGTGGGAGGGGGGGAGAGAGAGAGAGAGAGAGAGAGAGAGAGAGAGAGAGAGAGAGAGAGAGAGAGATAGCATGAGGGAGAGAGAGAGAGATAGCATGAGGGAGAGAGAGAGAGATAGCATGAGGGAGAGAGAGAGAGATTTAAAATGAGAGAGATAGAGAGAGTCAGAGAGAGAGAGAGAACGTCAGGATGGGTGAGAGGCAGGATGACTCCCAGGGGAGCCACGGACGACGGCTCCCACAGCACTCATCCATCACCTGGACACGAAGGAAGTGTCTGCCTTCAGCATGAAAAACAGAGCATGTCCGACACGAGGAGGCAACCAGCCTTGAACACGTGAGGCGGGATCACACATGTGTGGAATATGTGATGCGCACACGCATGCACACGCATACACCCGCACACCCACATGGCTACGTACGCATATACACACAGAGAACCCTACGCACAGACATCCCTCTAGCTGACACGCAAACGCACGCACGCACAATCACATTCACACACATGCACAAAAACACACAGGCGCATGCACACACTAACACAAAAAATCTAAATGGACATTAAGACACACTTTTAAACTGAATTCAGGCAATGAGCAGCCATGTCTTTAGGAACCTAATTCCCTCTCTCTCTCACACACACACACACACACACACACACACACACACACACACACACACACACACACACACACACACACACACACACACACACACACACACACACACACACACACACACACACACCTGTACTGTGCACGCTATCCAAAGTAAGGTCCCTACAACATCTAATTGTAATGGGCGCTCACGCAAGCGGGACCACAAATGGCCGTGGCTGGCTGTTGTCATGTGTATACACACCTAATCTGTTTTCCTCTCGGCGGGCTCTTGCAGTGATTAATGTGTCCCCTCTGTGGGCCCCATGAAGACGCAATACATTCTAACGACACCATTCTCTCACCTAGTGTCGTCTTCATCGGCTCCCCATGCCGGCCAGGGAATAAATTGGGTGATTTTCTGTGTGTTTGATAATGCGCTTCATCCATTAAAGTTTCTTTTTTTATCGTTATTTATTTGGTACAAAAAGTACAAATCAAACACTATTAGCCAAAATAATGTCATCAGCCTATAAAATGAATGCCAAATGAATTCCTGCTGCGACAAACAAATCCTTTTACTGTTGTAGGCCCTCCTTAACCAGAATCTGTGTCTCATACATTTTTACTTTCCTCAGTCTTCTAACACTTGCTTTAATGAGCCTGACCTGCGCCCACTACAACCTGTGCCTGTGCATTTCGTTGTTGTTTATATATTTTCTTGTTGTTGATGTGGGCTTTGGTGTATGCTTGTGCGTGGGTGTGTGTGTGCGTGTATGTATTTATTTATTTTCGTATGCGTGTGTTTGCATGTATTTGTGAGTGTCCTGTGCTCCTGTGTTTGTGTGTGTGTGTGTTTATATTTGTGTGAGCGTGTGCATGCACGCAGGCTTTTGGGAAGGTGTTAGTTTGCAAAAGCAAAGCAAATGCATCACACTTGTTTGCCCTCAGTCAGCGTCCATATGGGGTGTGAACCACACTCTATCCCCAGGCGGGGGAGGCTATTCATATTTGCTTCTATTTTACTTTAACAACAGTGGGGAAAATAATAAATAAAGTGACGTTAGGGACCTTTCTTGCTCGAGCCATCACTATGGCACCACCGACTATGTTCTGAATTAGTGCGTTCATGTATATTCCCCTCTATAACTTGCCTGAGGCGCCTGTCTGCTTCGTTTGGGTTGGGATGCCCTTCACAAAAATCTCCTCAGAATGTGCTTACACTCATTTTTGGAATAATAAATGGGACATATTCGGGTGCGGTTGTGTGGTCGCGTTGCTGATCTGCATCTTCGCTGACTGAAGGCATCTAATCTACATGACTGTTTTGGACTTTTTTTTTGGGTTGGCGCATCAATAATTAAGGGTGCTCCCTTGGAAGCGAGCCAAAAAGTGGCGCACACCATGCGTTGGCCGTTGGAAGAAGGGACCTGTTAGATCTTGCCTAGTTTTCTGACTTTTCCCACAGTCAGAGAGTACGAGGAAGCCTGACAAAAGCCCCATGGCAGCTGGCAGTTTGCATGGGCACCGCTGTTTACTAGGCCTTCTCTCGCCAGCCAATCTCGGCATGATGAGAAAACACAACTGACAAGCCAGGATAATCTTAGGGAGACAGGAGGAGGGAGCTGCCCGCGGACCAGTGTCACTCCCCTGTCAGGGTAGTTGAAGCTTGCCCATTGTTTCTCAACTCCAGCATGGGGTTCATTGACTTTACTATGGTTAGTTCGGTTTAGCTTATTGAATGTGATGCTGGGCTTGGCATAGGACACACAGTTGAACTGGTTTAGTTCAGTTTGGCTCATTGAATGCAATGCTAGCTAGACCTAGCATAGTTTGACTAGTTAGTTCTGCTTGGCTCACTTAAATTGATGCTAGCTGGGCTTAGCATAGTTCCATTACCTCAGTTCAGTGTAGCTCCTGTGTACATGTGATTCTAACGTGGTTTAGCATTACGAGCGGTAGCCAAGCGGGGAGCTCGGTGTAAGGACTGCAAGGTGCTAGAGGTGATGGACGGCCGTAGACTGCAAATCGTCTGAGCAACTGCAGCCATGTGAGGCTTCATCCTGGCCGCTTTCTTCCATTCCAAAAGCTATTTGCAGAGCCTTCTTCCACTTCTCCCCCCTTGTCCATGTCTCTCCCCCTCACTCTCTGATCCCCAGACTGACAAGGTAAGACTATCTGGGGGGGGTGGGGGGGTGGGGGGTCACCTCAGTGTCAGGTCACCTCAGTGGAAACAGCCGATGCTTGTCAGGGATGTAGGTGACCATGACACTGATGTGTCACACTTAAACCGTAGTTCTGAAACACCAGCAAGTGGGCCACAAGATCATCACAAACATCAATTAAGGCAGAGGGTATGACAAAGATCTTTGGTTGTGTCCTTGTGTTTGTGTGTGTGTGTGCACGTATGAGTTTTTGTGCTCATACAGTACAGGCGTTTGTATGCGTGCCTATACCCATGTGTGTGTGTGTGTGTGTGTGTTTTTGTCGGTGTATGCATGTGCGTGTGCATGCGGACACGGAGAGGTGGCCGGGCCCTACCAGTTGGACAGAATCGCTGATGTGTGCTAGCATTTAAAATAGCTCAGACAGAGAGCTGAGCAGCTGTGACCCCAGGTCCCTCTCGCTCTCAGAGTTACACTCACTGACCAACCTATCCACTCCCCTCCACACCCCCCCTCCGCAGCACGTAGTGTGTGTATAAATATACACTACACTTCCCACCTACATTTAATGTGTCATCTTTAAGCTGGCCAAGATAACCATTGTGTGATATGGATTTATAAGGACAGCTTCGTCAAATCGTTGACTCGAATCAAGTTCCCTTCCTCTGTTTCCCATCCTCAGAGTCTGACTTTGTGAAACATTTTCGGCGTTGATACTCTTATTTTACTCTTTAAGTCTTACACCGCTCCTTGCCTCAGTCCCAGTGAGAGCTTGAGAGAGCGGTGCAGTCGGCGTGACTTTTGTCACACAAGGAAATCCTCTCACAGACTGGGGGGTGGGGGGGATGGATTCAGAGCTTGAGACCTGCTCACTTCGTCTCTCTCTCTCTCTCTTTCTCTCTCTCTCTCTCTCTCTCTCTCTCTCTCTCTCTCCCTCTCTCTCTCTCTCTCTCTCTCTCTCTCTCTCTCTCTCTCTCTCTCTCTCTCTCTCGCTCTCTCTCTCTCTCTCTCTCTCTCTCTCTCTCTCTCTCTCTCTCTCTCTCTCTCCCTCCTCTCTCTCTCTCTCTCTCTCTCTCTCTCTCTCTCTCTCTCTCTCTCTCTCTCTCTCTCTCTCTCTCTCTCTCTCTCTCCCTCCTCTCTCTCTCTCTCCTCACCCAATGAGACAGACACTCAGGAGCAGGCGTGAAATAGACTCCACTGATCAAATAAGTTCAGCGTGTGAGGGACTGTGTGCAACAGTGTGGGACCATGTAGGAGTGTCTGTGTCTGTTTGTGTCTGTGGGTATGTGTGTGTGTGTGTGTCTGTGTGTCTGTGTGTGTGCGTGTGTGTGTGTGTGTGTGTGTGTGTGTGTGTGTGTGTGTCTGGTCTGTATGTGTGTGTGTGTGTGTGTATGTGTGTGTGTGTGTGTGTGGTTGCGAGCGTGTAAATATGTGAATGTGCCTGCATTTCTGCCAAGGCCTGAGGGTATGTGTTTATGTGTGTGTCTCTGAGGGTTAGGTTATTGAGTGTTCGTGGTCAACACATGGTCAAAGCATTGTGTTTCTGTGTGTGTATGTGCTTGTGCTTGCATGTACGTGCATACATGTATGTACATACATGTCCACGCATGTGTATGTGTGTGTGTTTGTGTGTGTGTGGATATATGCGTATATGCATGTGCCTGCATGTACTGTATGTGCATGCATGTATGCACATGTGTTGGTCTGTGTACATGCTCATGTACATGTTTGCTTGTGTACGTGCACACGCGTGCATATGTGTGTGTTTACACTATGCGTGCTTCTCCAGGAATGTGCCATTCGCTTTGTGCTCCCAGGCTAATGGCTAAAGAGGGGGATAGGGGGTGTGTCTGTCTGTGTAGCCCGGCTGGGAATTGGAAGGGCAGCACGTACTCCGCCATGCTGCCATCAAACGCCCTTACACTAATAGTGACGGAAGGCAGAGCATGATAACCAATTGTGAATGTCACTTCTAATCTATTTGCTGTTGTGTGGGAGAGTCTCGCAACACCGCGAGTCACAAGAGTCACCGCAACCAATTATCAGGTTTATTGATGGAAAACGGTGATAGCGAGGAGAAAAAGGGACAAAAGAAAAATGCAGAATAACGTGCCGGAGATTATGATGCTACAGAGCAGCAGATCGAACCCCGAGGAGATCCTTGTTATTTAATCTGTGATATCGCGTGAAACACAAAGGCATGAGAAATCTCCTTTTTGCCTGGCACACTCACTCTGTCGCAAGACAAACTCCAAATGGACAACAGATCGTATCTCCCTCATTGTTCCTGCGTGGCTACCTGTGTCGGTAACCTAAAGTATGTTTGTATATGACGATACACAGAAGCTATGGTAAGTGAAGCTAAGAGCAGAGCTACCAGTGGAGTAGCAAGCAATGACTAATACGGGGTAATTATAGCCCATAAATAGCCATACTTTCCCCCGGAGAAGAAGCCAGCAGGTCAGCCACACATCAGCTGAGCGAGCAAACTGTCATTGCTTGACGCCACTGTCATCACGGCCGACTGTCTGCTACTGTCCTTTCCACAGTCAGGGCCTATTCGTGTCTGCTTCTTTCTCCCCTCTCCCCCTCGCTCCTGCCCTCCGCTCTATAACCTCTACCCCTCCTTCACTTCATTCCTCTCCTCCCTCTACCCCTTCACCTCATTTATCTCTCCCTTTTCCTCCTCTCTCTACCCCCTAACGCTAACCCATTTATTATTTTTTCTTTTCTTTCTCTAACCGCTCTCTCTCTCACTGTCTCTCTCTCTCTCTCTCTCTCTCTCTCTCTCTCTCTCTCTCTCTCTCTCTCTCTCTCTCCCTCTCCCTCTCTCTCTCTCTCTCTCTCTCTCTCTCTCTCTCTCTCTCTCTCTCTCTCTCTCTCTCTCTCTCCCTCTCCCTCTCTCTCTCTCTCTCTCTCCCTCCCTCCCTCCCTCGCTCGCTCTCTCTCTCTATTCCTCTTCCTCTATTCGTGGCAGAGCCAGTCTTGGCTGCATCGTCAGACCCGATGATATGTTTAGCGAGACGAGAGGCTTCCTGGATACAAATAGAGAGGGCCTGAGTGTGGAGGCTTGCCCTCTTTAACCCCCCCCCCCCCCCCCCCCCCCCCCCCCCCCCCCCCCCCCCCCACGTGCACACATACACACGCACACACATCCCTACTAGCCTCCTGTGGTTCAGCGGTCTGGATCACATCAGTTTGTTTTTAGGGGCAGTGAGGACGAGAAACAGTGGATTGAAGGAGCCAAATCGATAGTCCTTTGTTTAAATCATAAAGTAATCATAATCATTTTGTTTAAGTCTTTCTCTGATGGTTGAAAAATATAACAGAGGAACTTACAAACAATGACCCAGGCTTTTTGACAAGCAAACAAATAACAAACCCAGCTTAATAAGAAATGTGATGATAACAAATGATCCCTGTTTTGCTGAGAGGCAGAGAAGGTTTTATCGGTTTTTTTAACGCAACGCTAAATCTTTTATCGGTTCCGATATCCACAATGTTTTGACTGGCTGTGGGAGAGCAGCCCATGATGGCGTAGAGAGGAAATGCCAACGTGCAAGGTGAGTTCAGCAGGGTAATACGCCTGATTAATTGCAGTCTGTGTTTCTCTCTAGCTTTTTATATTTTTTTATCAACCAAGGACCATTAAATGAAAATGTCTGTTTCTATATTTTATGGGACGATGATCCAGTCAGTTAAGGTGAAAAACAAAGTTTGTCGTTATACACCGCAAGATTGATGTTTCGAGATAGATGCCATATTTTTCGTTCATATTCTTCGTACTAGTTTTAGATGGAGTACTTATGACTTGACCGTCAAAACCAGCTCGGATACTCAGTCTGTGTTTTCATTACTCGTGGCTGTTTTCTTTTACTCCTAGCCAAACAGGTTTGCTCCCGAATGTCCACACCCTACCTTTACATTGTATGTACCACATTTACCTTGTTGTTCTTGTACCTGAATGCAGATGCCTCACCTCTACCTGATTCTTATCTGAAACCACTGTCAATCAAGATTGCTAAAAGATAGATATGAATGGCAGATAATAAATAAGAATGGTAGTATTAGAATTTCTCTTCACAAACCAATCTATATCCACATGATAACATATAATGTTTACAGTACGTGAAAAAGAACAGAGTTCTGACGATGAACAGGAAGTGAAGGACAGCATGTTTAATTATAGATCTCTGCTCCATGGCGCCATACAAAAATAAGAATAAATGGGCGGGAAAAAAATACACAAAACAAACATTAAGTCACTTTAGATATATACATTTATACACATGCTACTGCATAGGATTGTAAATCATATGTGCGTGTGCGGTTGAGACCAATCGGGGAAAAAAACACACACACACACACACACACACACACAAAAGGACAGTACAGCGAAAAAGATTTGACAGTTTGTGGATCAAGTGTGATCTGCGTTTACAATGCAACATTAAGTACTCAACCGTTCAGTTTTTTACCTTTTTTATATCAATCCCATAGGATTAAAGAGAGCAAGCAGCCCTCCCCTCAGCCGCCGGTGATAGCAGGAAACAAGTCACTTTATAGCTGGAGTTAAAAGCAGTTTAATCATCATCCTGCAGACCATTAAAACAGGCTGCGTTACGCCACTGTGGAGAACCACATGTGGAGCGTTTGTCCGTCAGGGGGAGAAATAGAACGTCAATGAAAAGACATTCTCCTTTACAACCTTCTTCAAACCCCTTATAGGTTGCACAGGGACCATTCTCTGTCTGTGTACGTTTTTACATTTGTTTTTTATTCCTTCTTTTCTTTTGCGGTGAATCTGGGCCTGCATTCATCATCCTATTCCAGTCTAACATCCACACCTTGTTGCAGTTGGGCCAGAGCTGCCTGCTGCTGTACACACACACAGGGAGTGAGAAGACATACAGCCATTGTTGAAGTCTCACTACTTTCTAACTGCGTGCTTGCAGAACCAATGTTTGAGACAGAGAAAATTATTCGATGGGGCTGTTTTGCTTTTCTCTTGTTCGCAGGAGAATTGTCATTAATCATCCGCTGTATTGTGGAAGGAAGGACGCCTTTTTGTGTTTGTATTATGATATATAGATTTGGTTTGTTTTGAAATTAGTTTTTGTGCAAAGACAACGCTGGGCTAATGTGTGTTTTGTTTTCCCCACTGTGTCTTCTGAAAGGAGACACGATCCAACACGTTGTCCTGTGAAGACTGATGATCCTTCAGCTCCTCGCTGCTGTTTTACCGCCATAATGTCCTCATTCGTTCTGTCTCATTCAAAGAAAGATACCCACTGTTTTAATATCATTTCAAAAAGTGATGGATATGCATTAATGTGCAGCATGCAACTGGGTGGACAACAGATTGGTTAGTCGACTGAACTCAAAGGCGGTTCCACTGTGAAAAAAAAGAAAACCGGGAAAACAATGTTGTTGATGTCCATTTATATGCCGTTTCACGTTTGTTATACAAAATAGACCTTTTAAAGAGTTTCCTTTTTTCCCAATGTGTTTGATAGAGTGGACAAGAACAGTTCATTCAACGCTGATAGAAGAAACACATCGGTTTCGCCGCTAAAGAGCTTTTTTGTTGGGTTAAGTTAGACTGGGGAACTAATCATTCATCGCCTATATACAATAACATACTATACACACCTAATCTACTACAGTCGTGCTCGCCCCCTTATTCTCCACATAACATAAGGTGATAGACTAATTACATTGTAAGCTCCCCCTGAAGAGGCCCCACAATCAAATCAAAGCATATAAATCTGCTATCCCTGGACCCGGGCAGCTGGACCTTAACTATCAATCTATCATGCATTCCGGCTTCCTCGGTAGGGAGAGGAGAAGGGAGTCGACAGTTCTATGCGTTGGACTCACGTTGTCTGCCAGGCAAACTCAGGCCACCGCCAGATTTGAGCCAAACAAGGGTTCGTATAAAAAACCAAGCGCAAGAAAAAGAAGACAGATGTTTCGGTACATAATATTGTGCTATGTATTTGTGTGGGACTGCATGGCTGTGTGTGTTGAAGCAAACTCTAAAGATGCAGTTCTGGTCTGTGAGGCATCCGGGGGGGCGCGCACGCACTCACACACCGCACACAAATGTGCGTGTTTATGTGTGTTTGAATATTGTAAGCAGAAAGCGGTATGGGCACTGCTGTGCGTCTCCGCACACACACACAAACACACACACACACACACACACACACACACACACACACACACACACACACACACACACACACACACACACACACACACACACACACCACACACACAGACACACAAACACACACACATACGGGCACGCAGGCAGGCGCGGTGGGCAGAACACACGCAGCAGCCCAGAGAAAGCAGCAGGCCAGGAAACAATCTGTGTAAATGAGTGCGCGTGGGAGTAACTTGTGCAAACACGCACACTTGATGATGCAGGGATGATGCTAGCCCCTGCCCACAGGCTAAGGCTAAGTCATTGTTATCCTTCTTTGCTGCACATAAAGTCCCATCCATCTTCACTCCTCCAATCCCACGCCAATCTTCCCATCCCTACTGGTTAATGGCACGCAGCTATGATGCATGAGTGTGTGTGTGTGTGCGTGTATGTCTGCGTGTCTGCGCGTGTGTGTTTATGTGTGTGTCTGTGCGTGCGTGTGTGTGAGATCAGAAGAAGTTCCACTGCAGTCCCAGTATAGTGAGGAGGAGGAGCAGGGCGAGGCTCCACGGTCCACCCGAGCTGGAAGGCGCGGACGCCCCCCCTCTGACCCGCACCACAGGGGGCTTCTGGGGTCTCCCCTTGGGCACCCCCGCAGCCGCAGACTGCCTCACGGTGGGCCTCCCGGTGCTGGACACCTCCGGGTGGGCTGGAAGAGAGCAGGGGAGAGAGCATTGTTGAGACCCCAGATAGAGAGAACCAGAGAGAGAGAACCAGAGAGAGAGAGAGAACCAGAGAGAGAGAGAGAGAGAGAGAGAGAGAGAGAGAGAGAGAGAGAGAGAGAGAGACAGAGAGAGAGAGAGAGAGAGAGAGAGAGAGGGAAAATCATGAAGTAAGAGATATTCAGAGACCCAAGAAGAGAGGGAACCACGGAAATCAGAAAAATACACAGAAAGAGAGAAAGAGCGAGAGAGAGAGAGAGAGAGAGAGAGAGAGAGAGAGAGAGAGAGCGAGAGAGAGGAAGTTTGAAATACTGCAGCCAGTCATGTGGGGAATGCTACCCAAATGAAAAGCTCTCAGCATCGAACAATGCTGAATCAAAACATTATCTAAATACATTCCACTCCATACAACACAGTTCAGTTCAACATTTACAAAAGCGGACAAAAACGCAGCAATGACATCTCCGCCTAGGCATGTAATTAGCTGATTTCATACAACAAAGCGTTGATAACACAGTTGTGTCCTTTTCCTATTGACAGGCACCAGCTGCATCTTCACCTTTGGCTGTTACACACACTCACATTTCGCAACAGAAAACATTGGGTAACTTGTCATTTTCTGAGTCTTTATGGGAAATGCACTGCATGCTAAGTTCCATGCTGTCTCCCTGCCGGACCGGGCACCCACTCGCTCTCACATTCTGTTTTATCACACTGCTTCCCACACCAAGTCTGTGCTGCCGCACACTCTTCTATTCAGCCCCAGGAAATAGAAAGTCCACTAAAAATAAATCAACTTTCAAACTTTTATATATATATACACGTCGTCCTTTGAAAATACCACTTGGCTGATATTGAAGCAAGCACAAATATTTAATACCAGAGATTCTGATCTTGGGCCAAGAGTGAAGGATGAATTGGATAAACACAGCACACAACACGTGCAAACACACATAGGCGGACACACACACGTTTGCACTGATACAGGGTTGCATGATGATGAAGAGCTGACTAGCTGTCTAATCACCAGGGGCGCGTGATGGACAGTCTTCCTCAGCCAATCAGAGATAAATCAAACTAAAGGGTGGGCGGGGGCCAAACTGAACGCCCACGAGACACTCCATCATAGAGACCAGTCATGCAAACACACACTCCTACACAGATATGCACAGACTCACACACTCAAAAGAACACAAAAGTACACACACACACACACACACACATGCAAACACACAGACAGGCACACACACACACACACACACACACACACACACACACACACACACACACACACACACACACACACACACACACACAGACACAGACACAGACACAGACAGACAGACAGACAGACAGACAGACAGACAGACAGACAGACAGACAGACAGACACACACACACCAACCCACACAATTGGTGTTGCTGACACCGTTGAAATCTCAGCCATCTAAAAGGCATCTCTCATCGCTCGCCTGGCCGTGTCTCTCCTCTGCCTTCCTCCAACGACTTCCTCCTGGCGCTCCTATCCTCACATGCACTCATACAACGCCTCTTCTGCCTCTCCTCTCCCTTCTCCCCCAACAGTCATCCTCCTCCGTTCCCCCGTCCTCACGTACACTCTTGGCCCACTTCCCTCTCTCGTTGTATTCGTCCTCATTAGTTTGGTCTCCAATGGGTCTTTGCCAGTCTGGCGATGGGGCTTTGCTATATGCCTCTTAAACCTGCGAAAGAAAGGCTTGCTCTGCTCTCCTCCCTACTCCTCTATCCCCTCTCCTTCCCGCTTGGGAGAAGGAGAGGGGAGCCAAGGCGATGAGTCCCCCCCCTCCTCTCTGCTCATCACTCCCTCTCTTAGGAGTGGGGATTCCAGGAAAGTCCCGATCGGCGGTGGTGGGTAGTAACGCGTTACAAGTAAAACAAATATACTTGTAAAAAGTAAAAAAGTAAATTCTTCGGGTAATGAGAACTTTTCAGATTCCTTTTTTAAAGGACACACATTCACATTCCTTTTTTTTTTCCTTTCTGCTATTATACTACTTTCCTGGTCTTAATTTCTTATTAATGACTCCTATAGAGCAACCTGACACGAATCAAAGCACAAAAAACGATGTCGATTTTCGGGAACCTCTTCCTCTCATCCGGGCGCTTTCAACATTCTCTGTCAGCACTCGGTTTCGTCCTTCTCCGCCCCCTCGCCCCCCCCTGCCAACCCCACTCCGTTGTGATTGGTTACCTTCCGGAAGAGCATGATGCAGCATGACCATACATGGAAAATCCGGATTGTTCTACGTAGAAAAATCCCGGAAAAAAGTGAATGGCACCGGCGTCCCTAGTGTTCAGCGCTCTGCACAGCCACCCCAGACGCTCAGCAGGGAACACGTCTAAATGCATGTACGACATTATTTGGCACTTTAGTATGGTTAAACATGACCATAAATCGATGTTTATAGGTCATAAAAGTCTAAAAAGCGTAATAGGTGCTCTTTAAGTCTGTAATTTTACTCTTACTCAAGTAAATATTGGATTTGGAATTCTACTCTTTATTCAATTACATATTCCATTGTGACTTCATTAAAATTAGTATTTTGATAAAGTCATTATCTTCGTTCGTATACACGTTAGCGACGCGTCCTCCATGGGTTGCAACTCCATAGCTGAGGAGACTAGTCCACCGTTACGTTGGGACTGAGGACTAGGAACGCATGGATGCAGATGCGCAGGAAGATATCTTCGCCAGGGGGTGCGGGGTTACGGTACACGTAGAGTTTATATAATTCTAAAGTTACTATGTTACACTGTATTCTGCAGACCACTCAGGAACTTGTTTGTCATTGTTATGTCTGGCTCTGTGAGTTTGCGTGCATGCTAGGCTGGATCGTAATCACGTCAAGACAAATCTGATAGGCCAATCAGCTAACCAAGCCAGTCTCTTTTGTGTTTAATTGGTTGTTTTCCTACAAAGCTCTTGCCTTTTGTCATATGCAGCACTGAGCTGAAATTAATTAATATTTTTAGTGTAAATTTTTTTGAAATGAAATTACATTTTTTGTTGTACATATTGTTGTAGGCCTATGTATGTTGAATGAACAATACACACAATGAAGCAACTTGTGAAGAAATGTTTTAAGAGTGCATCTCTTTCTCTCCCTCACTAACTCATGCACTCAAACCCGTTGAGGGCCCTACCTTGCATCCGGCGCAATTGACTTTCTACACTGACGCATGTGTCGTTGCTAGTTTGCAACTCGCGCATTCTTTTCCCTCCACCGCCAAGAAACGATGTTTGGTAATGTATTGCGCATATCATTAAATAGAACCACAGTTACCGCATATCATATGTGTGTTAAGTCTTCTTTGCCGAAATTCATTTGAGGACTGTTTCTAAAGTTGTGGAAGAAAACGCTATTCTCTGTGTGAATTAGGCCATATTATTTGGCCATAAGCTGAGCCATTTGAAGTTTGAAATTCATGTGGCCATGCATCTGTCTCATCGGAGACTGCAAACGCGCTGTCAAAATATAAACTTGTCAGATTCAAATGCGCTCATGGCTCTTAAAGGGGATGGGAGATGGCACTCTCATTGGTTTATTGCACGTTACGCCCAAACCACACCAACGGGTAATTAGGCTACTTCAGACCAACCCTTTTTAGATTTGCGCTGGGCGCAAGAGTCATTTATGCGCCGGTAAAATAGAAACATCGCCATAGAACCGCCCACAAAGCTACTTGCGTTTCAGACCGTTAAAATAGATCCCTATGTATTTTTCACTGATCCAAGCACTCCAATACAAAAATGGAAAGTAACTTGTAATTTGAGTAACTTTATAACAAAGTACTTTTTTACTCTTACTCAAGTGGGTTCTTCAATTGGAATATTTACTTTTACTGTGGATAGTGGATTTTGACGGAAGTAATTTTACTTTTACTTGAGTATAGATTTCCAGTACTCTACCCACCACTGCCAATCGTTGCGTCAGAAATGGGGACTGGTGAAAACAGACAGAGCTGAGTGAAAAGGGAGGGAGATATGAGAAACACAAAGAGGGACGGAAATACAGAGGCAACGGAGACAAACGGAGAGACGGAGAGAAACAAAAGGTGGTAGACAAAGAAAGAGAGACACAGAGTGTGAAGGGAACAAACGACGAGGAGAGAGAAATCAGCGAGAGAGGGAAAGGAAGAAAAAAGGGAGAGAGATAGAGAAAACCGAGAGAGAGAGAGAAATTCTATTAAAAAAAACGCCTCTTAACAGAAGACCAGCAATCAGTGGAAGGGCCCTGACACACTGTGTAAAGCCTAATGACAAACCCTGTGTTTAAGCCGTCACTTTCGCATTCAAGGGCCAACTTTGATTCAATAACCAGACAACCCTTGTCTGGCTTATTGTATAGTGCGTGTGAGTGTGTGTGTGTGTGTGTGTGTGTGTATGCGCACATGTGTCCGTGTGTGTGGGCATGTGTATGTGTGTGCGCGTGTGTGTGACCCACATAAGGTTGTATATGTGTGGATCTCAGGCACAAGGAAGCTGAATGCTCTCTCTTGTGTTGTTCAGGCAGGTGATGTTTGCCACCTTGTAAATCACACAGGAATAACCTTCACTGGGTTTTCAGCTACTCACTGTAACTCTTTTTGCACAACTCCGAGGATAGGGTATTTACTCTTGTTTTCAAGTGTTCAAATTGAAAGGCAGAAATAGGGTGTTTGTGTGTGTTTGCATGTATGTGAATGTATTTATGAATAAGCTAATTAACTTATGTATTAATTAATGAATGTAGCCTAAGTGTGTCCAGTTTTTGTGTGTTAACTGTGTGTGTGCGATCGTGGTTGTCTTGCCTGTGCGAGCATGAGTTTGTGCGTGTGTGCCGGTGCTTGTGCTGAACAAGGCAGAGATCTCAAGAGAGAAAAGCGTTTTTCGCTTATTGTTCCCGTTCTTTAGAAACAATAGACAAAAGGAATCATTCAGCCCCAATCAAACTGCCTGCATTGTTTCAACGAGAAAAGGGCTGCATCTCATTATGACAATGCCGGAAAAAAACACTTGATTTTCATCGCCAAAGACTAATGCCATTCATTAGTACACAACGCTAATGGAATTCTGCTAATGCTCGGCCATGGCCATGACTACTATGGACTCATTCAAAGAACCCCACCTTTTCCCAAGGTTAGGTGACGTCCGCCGATTAGTGATCCTTTTCATTTAAATACAAATGTGGGGTACAATCGACCATTAAGTCATCGATAACCCTAATGGAATGCAATTAATCGAATGACAATGAACACAATTGCAACGTTGAACAAAGAACAACATGATAACTGATGCTCTCTACGGTAACCATCTTACCATCTGACATTTTTGAGAAAGAAACGCTGCCCACTATTGTTTTCAGATTTTTGTGTTTGTATTTCAAATGTCTACTAACCGTGGCGAGGTTTGAAACTCAACGTTCCGGGCGCGTTCCCTGTTGATAGTTGCACAATAGCAACATTTTATCTATAAAGTAAACAAGACACACGCTCATATCCCACTCATGCATTGTCTGGATACCATCGGGATTATTCAACCTGGACCTTATTTTCCAGTGAAGCTTTTGGTGACTAATGCCGACAACAATTGTTTTAATTGGTCCAGCATGGAGCGAGAACGCAGCAGCCGTTACTGTTCAGAAATCCCGTGGTGCAACAGCACGCTGTGAATGGACATCCTGTAGAAGTGCTTGTTTTGCCACTGACATGCTCATATTTATTATAATTAACTGACAACACTTTGGAAAGGATCTTTACCTTTTACCTACAAAAAAATACAACTCTTAGAGGAATCAATAATTTTTTTGCTACCATCATTTGGTCTGTTGTTTGTTTGTTATTGTGTCTAACCAAGGCTCGCTCAAGGAGAAGCCTTTTTTTGGAAACCTCAACATTTGTTTTGTGGCAGGACATTTCCCTATTGTCATTACAATTTCAAACCTCCTTCACCAAATATTTTAGTTACCACTAAGCTACTTTTTGTGAGGTTGGACAAAACAAACTCCTGCCGGCAATCCTGTCTCAAACTCTCACGTTTCCGCCGTTTCCTCTCTGCTCAACTCAACTCTTGCGAGAATTCAAAGCCGAAACTTCTCCTTGCTTAGAGACAATAACAAACAGGACATATGTGGGCGCCATTGCCTCGTAGGGTAACATTACAGCCCATTTCACGGCTGAAATGGCTGAGTCGCTCTCGCTCAATACTGGAACAATTTCTATCTAAGAACTACCTAGACCGAATATGATGATTTAAATTGGGTCCAGGAAGAAAAATCATAAAGTTATCAATCAGATGGATCTGCTTAACATAAACTGTACAACAACATGAATTGAGACAGAACAGGAACCTGATGATGGATAAATGGAGGTAGCAGTAGTAGCTAGGCTGAATTGGCTCATGGTTAAATCCAACTACTGAGGAGGAGGTGGAGGAGCAGGATGAAGAGGAGGAGCAGGTGGAGGTAGGAGCAAGAGGAGGAGGAGGAAAGAGCAGCAGGAGGAAGAATGAGAAGAGGAGGAGGAGGAGGAGGAGGAGGAGGAGGAGGAGGAGGAGGAGGAGAAGCAAGAGGAGGAGGAACAGGAGAAGAAGGAGAAGGAGCAAGAGGAGGAGGTAGCAAGAGGAGGAGGAGGAAAGAGCAGCAAGAGGAAGAATGAGAAAGAGGATGAGAAGGAGGAGGGGAAGAGGAGGAGGAGGAAGAGGAGGGAGGCCAAGTGGGCCAGTAGAGACAGAAGGACTCCAGGGCTGGCGTCTTCATTAAGCATCCGAGAGGAAACGATAATCTAGGACTTCTTCTGTTCAGTGGGTATGTAGGCTGAAGGAAGCAGGATTAATGCTACCAAGTCACTCCATGGATATGCACAAATCTTCCCTTCAAATAACTTAGGGCGGTAGTCATGTTTCTCTTGGGCTGAAGCACAAATACCAACAACTGCTATTTAAGATACTATTTTGAGTAGTATTACCAAGTACTAAAAACAGAAGTATATTTGTTTCATGTTCCTTAGATGATAGCAGTGTGAAAGACGTCTCATTGGTGAAATCGGTTCTGTCATCGTCACATTTCTGTGAAGATGATGGCTAGATGGGCAAGAAAATAAAGGAAATGAAATGAAGAAAGACACAAAGGTAAACAAATGGCTCAGAGACATGAAGGTCACGACAGCTCGCCATAGATGTCACGGACAAGACAGGTCTGGGGATGAACCTGTGCTAGACGGGGCATGAAATGAAATAAGAAGTGGAGTGTAATATCAATTTTATGGTGGGAGTCTTCGGTCTATCAAGCCTAAAGGCGTACCAGTCGGGCTCTGGTGACAGGCTGCAGACCGCCAGAATGAGACAAATCACCACACAGACGGACACACAAATCTCATTATCTGCCCAGTATTGCCTGGATTCCGGGCTAACCACACACAGAAACAAACACACGCACATATGTAGGTATGTGCACATGCACAATCAGGAAAACTCCAAAACACACACACACACAAACAAACACACAGACAGTAAACAAATTGAATGATATCATGTGTTCATTGCTAGTAAAAAAGATTGGTAAAACAATAGATTCCCCGTCTGTGGAGGCAGCTGCTTCCACGCTGAGACGGGCTCCCTGGTCCCGTGTTTACATCATTGACCTTAGGGAGTTCTTCCCCAGCGAGGACTCAGCCAGGGTGCTGCTACTAGAAGCAGATGGGCAGACATTATTGGTTGGAATGGACTTCCTGTTCACTGCCTCGGCCAATTAGAATAGCAGCTGTTTGCTAACCAGTCTGGCCACAGAGCCGGACTGGACTGGGCTGAGACATACGGGGATGGAGGGGGGAGATGGGGTGGTGGTGGTGGTGGGGGTAAGGGGGGGGGGGGGGGGGGGGGTTGGAAGACCTTTAAGGAGAGGAAACTACATTTGGGGTTGGCTTGGCATGCATGCCAGTCTCTCTCTCGCTCTCTTTCTCACACTCCCCCTCGCTCGCCCTCTGTTTGGCAGCACAGAGCCACTGCTACCAAAGAGATTAATTTAAATCCTCAAACCTATGCAATGCAGAGGAGCTATCTGCCCGGGAACAATCCTCCCTCTGTCCGCCGCTGATACGATTTAGACTTCTCTTCTCCTTCAAGCACTCCGCAATGCACGGGCAAGAAGGGAGAGAGGCAGAAGTGCACTCGCATCTGCAATAGCACGCACACACACACACACAACACACACACACACACACACACACACACACACACACACACACACACACACACACACACAAACACAGTCTCTCTCTCTCGCTCTCTCCCTCTCTGATCCACACAGTCTGAGTAGTGTTTGTTACTTGCATGGGGAGAACAGGGAAGAGAGATTACAAAAATCCTGTGACTTGACCCAAGCCATACAGGTCAATGTTTTGTTGTGTTTGTGAGCCTCTGTGTTTGTTTCTATGGGCCTGGGTGTTTTTGTGTGTTTGTGTGTGCTCAGTGTGCATTTGTGTGGATGTGTATTGTGCGGTCTGCTAGCCGGGAGCGGCGGGCTAGTAATCCAGTGAGGGGAGAGAAACAGCCTCACCTGCTGTCTCAACAGGCTGGCATGCAATCACCCTGTCCACATGACCAAGGGCCTGGGTCTGATGCTTTACTATTCAATCCCCTCCTAGTCCATCCTATCTAGTTTTAGATGTAACGACTGCTCTGCTAAACTACTCAGCTATTCCATCGCACGCGGTGATTTAAAAGCCCTCGTAATCCGTGCAGCAGATAGAAGACTTTTGACACATTCGATGGAGCCAGGTGTATTAATACACCTGTGGCCCTGGTAGCACAGTGGCTTTAAGCGCCACTCTGGAAGCAGATGGTGGGTTTGATTTGTGGGGCACAGACCGCAGAGTGTGCTGCAGAAGGGTGGAGCCAAACACTCTATTTTCTTTTTAACTTTTTTTTTTTTTTTTTGTTTTGTTGCTCTGCCTTGACCTCGCCGGCCTTCTTCCTGGGAAATGGATTAGAGGTGAGTAGGTGGGGGCGGGAAGAGTTCTGGTGCGTGGGGAGAGTGGTGCCACCGTTCAATGGAAAAGTGGACGACAGGCCAGGGTTCTGACAAGGCCACTGCTTTCACTCCGGCGCTTGATTAACAGGAACGACCACTGACCCCCCTTGTAGCTCGTTTCATATCGGTATGCACACCACACACACACGTGAACGCGCACACACACACACACACACACACACACACACACACACACACACAGTCCACTGTCAAATGCCAGCACACTCTCAAACAAGAGCACTCACAGAGTTATCCAGAGTGCTGAAAATTGGATTACTTTCTTTCGACCCCCTTCTTTGCTCCCTCTCAAAGGAAGAGTTGATTGGCAGATCAATGGTTATTGCCATAAAAGGAGGGTCTTTAGGCGATAGCCAATGTGTCTTTGAAGCACCAACACCG
Organism: Gadus morhua; assembly: GCF_902167405.1. Lineage (NCBI taxonomy): Eukaryota > Metazoa > Chordata > Actinopteri > Gadiformes > Gadidae > Gadus > Gadus morhua. The sequence goes on along the minus strand of NC_044055.1, from coordinate 18,064,853 downwards.
GCAGCGGCGCCTATACCGTCGTACGGACACCCTTTCAGCGCTTTTGTTGTAGTAAACGCTCCCCGTTCCCGTCGATGACGGAAACGAGGAGCGTTTACTCTGATAGATCCTGTTGAGAGGGAGTGGATGCTGCTGCACGACCCTGCTATCGGTGGGGGCGGGAGGGTATGCAGAAAAGACCTTTCATTCCACTTAGCAATCATACAGATTGAGAAGATCTTTACCATCCCTTACGGGCGTTCATGGTTCCAGCCAGCGTGTACAAATGAGCGGGCGATGTCTCCGCGACGTCTCCCCGTCTGCTCTGAATGCACCTATTGTAGCAGCCCCGTCTCAGGGAAAAGGTTTGATCGGTTGCTTGGGGGGAGAGACGTAATGGTGTTGCTCATCAGAAGTACCGTCCTCACTGCCCAGAATAACAAACAACCCCCATAAGCCACTGCGCAAATAAGATGTTTTGTCATGTTGGTAAAAGGGCCAGCGTTACTAAAGGGGCGAAGGAGATATCACTCTCTCTTAGGCAGGGCCTACGGGGAAACAAAAGCCAGAGAGAAGACGGATGTAGCTGGATGCTCCATGGATCAGACCTACAATGATGTGTGTGTGTGTGTGTGTGTGTGTGTGTGTGTGTGTGTGTGTGTGTGTGTGTGTGTGTGTGTGTGTGTGTGTGTGTGTGTGTGTGTGTGTGTGTGTGTGTGTGTGTGTGTTTCTCTTCTTTCCAGTCTGCGCCCCCCCCCCCCCCCCCCCCCCCCCCCCCTCTCTCTCTCTGATTGCCATTCATTTCAGGTGCTTTTCACAAAACACTCACAAAGGAAAAGAGAGAGAGACAGAGAGAGAGGGAGAGGGAGAGGGAGAGGGAGAGAGAGAGAGAGAGAGAGAGAGAGAGAGAGAGAGAGAGAGCAGAGGCAGTTTGGGCAGTCATTACTGGCCATCTATCTCCTGGCTGTTTTTGTCAATAGTCCACCGTTTAGGTGGCTGCATGCCAGCCAGGGGCTCCTTGGCCCTTCAAAACTAATCTCTCTATTCTTAATTCTAAGAACCACACTGAGAGAACACACACACAGCCCCCCCTCACATTCTCTCACTTGGAGAAATCCCCCCAACACACACACACACACACACACACACACACACACACACACACCACACACACACACACACACACACACACACACACCACACACACACACACACACACACACACACACACACACACACACAGGTCATGGATGGATGGCCCTCTGGTTCACAGGCAACCTGGGTAGGGAATTTAGGTGTCGGCACATGGTATCCAGCGGGGGCCTGCAGGGGCAAAGCCGGCCCAGAAAATAAAAGGGCCACATTCTACTATACTGACATCCTAGCATGGCAACCGGGGAGTAGGGACACAAGCAATGGAATTTTCCCAATACGCTTCTTCGATTGCAGAGGGGTATAGAGCTGCCTGGCACAGCCAGGATTTACACTTTTTCACGAGCACGCGCACACACATGCGTGCGAAGGGTTTCACACACCCTGGGAGTATGGTGACCTCTACCAGTCAATGTGACACGGGCTCAAGATATAGGGGATTCCTGAGACCCATGCAATCTCTGTGGGAACTGGACAATACCACACACACACACACACACACGCACACACACACACACCCTCTCTCTCCTACATACTGCAAAGGGCATGGCAGTAAAACGATATTTCTCAGAATCACACTAATGCAAATAAATGGGCCTATCATGTGATTAAGCATTCTTTCAAACATCAGCAGAAGTTGCAGGTGCATACGCACCCCCCCCCCCCTCCCCCCCACACACACAACACACACACACACACACACACACACACACACACACACACACACACACACACACACACACACACACACACACACACACACACCACACACACACACACACACCACAGACCCTGTCACTCTTTCTATTCGTCGCTCCATCTCTGTCCCTCTACCTGTGGTATACCATCCATCAACACGTGGACAGGGAGTGGGAAGCATGTACAGAAGCCAGGGGGTCACGTGTGTTTTCAAGCTTGTATATTAGACCTGCATTCTTCCACTTCCCCATGCACACCTGGTCGTGACAATCAATTTGACCTCGGCTAGTCAATACAGAGCTCCAGCCACGCAGGATTTCATACTATTTTTCCTTCCATCTCACAGGCAGCCTTCTAGTATTCTGAATCGTCTACTCTGTTCTACTCTATACCCTTGAACAAAGATGGAAAGGTGTCTAAATGTTGGCAGTGGAACTGTAACTCGTTCAGAATCAGTAAACGCTGTAGCGCCAGATGATCTGGTGCGGTGGCGGTCCACATGGTTTGTTCACATTTTATCAAAGGCTCAAATGGGTTTCAGTAACTGGACTTTATTGACTTATGGAATCCAGGCATCTTCTTCAAAGAAAGCATTCATCCCTTGCCGTAGTCACCACTTCCAATTCAAACTGATCTGTCTTCACCATGCTTTTTCACAATTAAAGGTGCCTTAAAAAGGTTTTAAAGTCATTTTTTGAACATAATGCTGTTTACAAAATGCGTAATATAGGCTATACATCAATTGGATTTTTAACAAATGTGGTTGAGATTAATGAGAGATGAGAGTAAATTGGTGAATTAGTGTGAGGGTCCCTTCCTTGGAGCTTTGGGCCTGCCCCTATTCCCTCAAACTCCCCTGATCAATTATGGATAAGGAAGGGGAGCTCTCACTGCGAGCACTCAGTGCTGCTCAATGGGAAAGGTTTCTAATGAAGTGACTTGTTTCCTCTCACACACAAAGACACGATCCCTCTCGCACGCACGCATAAACACACACACACAATGAACTACACAAATGATCGCATGCAAACAAAGCTTTGCGTGTATAACTGTTTCGTTTTCAAGGGAGCCAACAGAAACATTGTATCATCATTACCGCCCCCTTCCATCTCCCCACCAGATGCTGATGTTTTCTCTCTGCTGTGTGGATACTACCACAGATGCACTTTGGTGGGGATCTGGTTCTGCTCACGTGAGCGTTTAGATGTTGATGCTATTGTTCCAGCTAGGTGGGAGTTTTCACAGCATTGCATCTGTCTGACAATCGTTTGTGTGGAAATGTGTGCATGAGCGAAAGAGGGAGGGAGGGAGAGAGCGAGTGTGAATGACCGTGAAAGAAAGAAAAAAAAAAAAAAAACGTGAAAGAAAGCCCTACAATAATTAAAACCCACCTGACCCAGACCCGCTTGGTTTCCATCACCCATTTAACAGAGCTCTATTTCCCTGCTCCACGCCCGCTGGAGCCAAGACAGGTAGGATCAGGCTCATCCCTCCCTTTATCCTCCTCCTGTATTTTTCATTATCAGTGGAATGTCTGCTTTTATTTGCTGTTCAGCGCTGCGTTATACTGCCAAGGCCGGGCAGTGACTCCCATAGTCTCCTGACGCAGGATCCTCTTGTAGGTCAGACACCCCCCAACCCCCCCTCTACACACTCCCCTTGGCAACCTGCTATTAATTGATGAAGATGTAGGCGCCGGCCCAGTCTAAATGATCTATAGATATCACGAGGCCCCCTGAGCCTTTGGTCTCCCGTCGATAATGCTAATATAATTAGGTGTGTGTTGCCAGCTACAAAAGATGACTTAATGGATCATCTCACTGTGAATGAGGCCCGGCCTGGACAAACATCTCAGGGAGACATGTTTGGAAACTGTGTGTGTGTTTGTGTGTGTGTGTGTGTGTGTGTGTGTGTGTGTGTGTGTGTGTGTGTGTGTGTGTGTGTGTGTGTGTGTGTGTGTGTGTGTGTGTGTGTGTGTGTGTGTGTGTGTTTACTGAAAGCGGTGTGTCTGTGACGACCACAGACGCATCGTGTTAATAGCCAAATGCCAATATGCAAAGCCTCTGCCTTTCAGACCTTTACTGCAGTCTAGGAATTAGCATGGCACACCACCGCCCACACTAGTCACTTTAATAAGATACCCTCTCTAAAAGGCCTAAATATCATCACGCTTTTTCATCACGCTAACCGGCCGGGCGTTTCATCTTTGCTACCTCCTCCTCCTGATCTGGTGGTTGGTAATGCGTGGAATAGGTCTGAAGCAGCCACTTAATGGCTCCCAGGTTGGGGGTCTCCTAGGTGTGCTGGAGAGCCTCAGCCATAAAGACTTCACTAATACCGTTTAGAGGAGGAAACGATGATGCTCGCTAATGAAAACCATTTCCCCTCCGCGATGACCCCGTAGCTAGGGAGCCCTTGAAGCTAATGCACTCTTTAGATGGCATAGTAAAAGAAAAGAAAAAAAAAACATGCAAACGCACACACACACAAATCAGGTTGGAGCTCGGCAAGTTGGTCGTAGACGATGGCGATAGGAAATGGGTGGCTGGGGTAACGCGCTGGGGTCGGAGGAGATAAAAGGAACGGAAAACACAGTTGGTTAAAGTCGATTGAGTTTCAAGAATAACGGGCAAGGGATGTTTGAATTTAAATCATCTTTTGGAAATGATTACTTATTTCAGTTGTTAGTGCTCTGGATGTGCCTGCGGCTGCGGAGGTCACTGCTCTTATTCACTCCATGGTAAGGGCGCCACAGGGATGGTGCGCCATTCAAAACGCACGAGCATCAAGCATCGCTCTCATCAGCACAAAACACATGACAGGTCATGTCTCGTGTCACCCGAAAGGTCACCGACTGCAGACAGCGAGCATAACAACAAGAACCAGAGCAGAAACCGTGACTTTCTGCCTGCACTGCATTCAACCAGAACCGAGACAATCTCCCAGCCTGGGCCTAAGCCCTCTCTGATCCCGCTCCTGCACTCTTGTTTTTCCAGCCAGCCCTGCCCTGCAGAAGGGCTCCTCAGCCCGTTGAGCCCCAGATGAAACGCCAGGGGAAATGGTGGCAATATCCGCATGAGTACGGAGGGAGCCGTGACATCTGCCGGCCAGCACCACCTCCTCCGCACGGGACTGCAATCCTGAGACCCAACGACTTCACACGTACGCAAATCAGTCTTCAATGTATTCCTGAGTATCTGCTGATCAGCCATCGGCTCTCCAGAAGCTGTTCACAAAGCTTGAATCTGCAAAAGCGCAGACTATGTATACTCCTATTTTTCGAAGAAGCCTTACAGTCGGCCCCCACTACGCTGGGTGTTAAGCATTTAGAGGGACAGCTGAAACCAGTTCCCCAGAGCAATCCTCCTCCACCCTCCTGCTGAGTAACACTGAATGTTGGCTTAGACTGTCTGTTCCCTAGTCTACCAGCGTAACCTCTTTACTCCCCTGGCTGTCTGGCTTATACACTTGGCTCTTTGCCCCGTGTCCCTTTGTCACACAGTAATGGTCGAGGTACTTTCTCACACACGCTACTGAATCCAAACAAAGTACATGCTGCACGCTCTTGTTCATCATTATTCCAGTACCGACACCCCCCCCCTCTCTCTAGCTTTCCTGTGCCATTGTGCTTAAAGAAATGTTCAGCTTTTTTGTAAGCCTTCAGCCTTCAATTCTCACATGTCGACATTCATTTCATCCTCCGTGTCAATAGATGCACCCTAGCATTCCCTTCATCCCCGGAGCACATTACACGCATATTAAACGGTTGGTTTGTGTAGAGGCGCCCTCTTCATGGACCTAGGGCGTAATCAATGTAAAGCGATCGCTTTGTTTACCTTTTCGCTTTACCTTTTCGCTTTACCCCTTCCGCTGCAATAATACAATTTCTCAACGGGGATTTAAACAGTGTGCCGCCGCCGATCTGATCTAATCCTGTCTAATTCCCCGCAGCTCCGGCACGAAACAGGTGCGTGCTGGCGGCTGGGCGTGTGGCGTGGCGGGCTGTTGTTGTGTGAGTGCAGGGCCGGGCCTGGAATACTCCCTGGAGCGGGCTGGACGTTTCATGTGAAGGGGGTGCTGCTGCACGTCAGGAATGCTCGCTCCTCGCCAGCAGCAACAGCTGCCACCCACCTTTGTGGCCCGGTGGCGGGGAAATAAAAGTTCCCCCTGCGTTTTGACTCTCCGTCACTGACGCACCGCAGGAATCTGTCGGGTTTGAGGTTTTTCTCCATGTTTTTTAATGTCCGCGCCAGAAGGAGGGGTCAGAGGGGTCAGAGCTTGAGGTGCGACCGACAGAGAGGCTGTGTGTGTTGCCTGCAGTGTCGGATGAACTATGAGGAGTTCATGACTGTTTACTGCAGGTGCCTGGTTGACGTGTGAATGCATCAACTGTATATCATCCTCATTAGCATACAACACAGACATTGTGGTTACTCTGTAATCCTTCCAAATCCCTTTGAATGATTCAATCAACACCAACTAACTTAACTTCAAATCATTTCGGCACATACCTCCAATCAAAAAAGCAATTTTCTAAAGCCTGTCTTTCTGGTGAGGGATCCAGGATGAGGCAGAACATAAAACAGTACTATCTGAACACATGGTGGCATGACAAGTAGCTGTCGGTGATAAATAAGCACCGAGCACTAAACGATCCATGACATCCTTTGTTAACTTTCTACACAACCGGTTTGCTGGGTTCATCCAAGGCCGCGCTAAGGTTACACGTGGACACGTGTTCCTATGAGGATCATAATAACACAAAGACCCCAGCAGATGCCGTCAATAAGCTCTGACACATATTAACCAACTTTACATCCCCCAGATGAATAGACTCCACCCCCCCCCCCGTCCCTCAATATCGAACCCACCTACACGTTTTTTTTTCAGTTTGCCGTACAAAAAGCTTCTTTACCACAAAGCGAAACAGCCTTGCTTGATGCCATCATACTGAAAGACAAAATGTGTGTGTGAGAGAAGCCGGGGGTGTCTTCGCTCTCTCTGCTGGCTGACTATTGCTCCTGACAGATGGTGTTTGCCATTGAAAGAGAATGGTACTTTAACGGTTGTAGGCTTCCCTTTTTTCCCCGGTTTTACACCCTCTACGGCCTCATTCCAGTGTTTATCCGTGCGCCCCCCTCTACACCTCCTCAGAGATGTATAACCTGCATTTTCCCTATTTCTCTGTTTTTCAACCCTTCTTATGCTTTAGTTAAGCAGATTGCCTTAATGTCGGCGAACCTCACTAGCATGGCAGGTGTGTGTGTAACAGAGATAGAGAGACAGGGAAAGGGCGAGAATGTGCAAGAGAGTGTGACAAAGAGAGAGGCGGAATATCAAATCTTTATCTCCTCCGTCCTGAAATAGCTTTTCCCCAGCAGAGGCCTGGATTTCATTAAAATAACCTACTCCCAGCAGCTCCTGATCTTTTAATATAATAAGAATAACACAACTTCTATCGGATAGCCTTGTCTGCCTGTGCAGGGACCGACAAAGGTCCAGCAAGATGAACTGCTCTTCATAACACTAGAGACAAAAAATGCATACAGTTCGGTTTTGAGGCCCGGACGAATAAGGTCATCCACTCCCGAGTGCGGCAAGGCGAGCGGGCTCTCGTCTTAATGAAAGAACCGCGCTCTAAAAGGCGCCAGGCTGGGTGCTTCGGCGGTGCACGCTTCCCTAATGAGCTAGCTGCTAATGAATGGCTCCTTTAGATCGAGAAGCCGTAAGCGCTCCTTTGCTAAAACGGCTAATAACGGATGGCTATGCCGCACAGTGGGTCACGGCACAGGTCCCGCTAGCTGCAGGGGAGAGGGAACGGTGAGGTTTGGTGGGGGGAGGCTGGTTCCCTCCCCTGTTAGCGATGGCCTCGGCCTTGACAGTTGGTACAGGGGTCGCCGTGTTTTGAAGCAATATTAAAGTGTTGTTTATGAACCACTTTGTGTGAAAAGGTTGTGAAAAGTACATTGCCTGCGTAAAATTCAGGCAGTTGCTTGACAACAAAAAATGAAATGCCTTTTACAAGATGATAAAACATAGAAAACATAAAGGCATATGTACTCGTTTAGAAATAGAAGACAGACGTGTATGGATGGAAATCTGGCCGTTTCGAGTCAACTCTCTTGAAAACTGTGAGCCACTGTTAAAAGATGATACATGGTGCGGAGAAAGCTATCAGGCGGCCCGGAGTAGGTGACAGAGCTCTCTGCGTATCAATCAATACTCTGAGCAGAGAATAAAGGCTTTCGCCCTGTATATCCCAGATAGTGCTTTTGATTGATTATGTCATGTTGGTTGGATGCCCCAGGCTCTATTGTCAGGAGTTCTCCCGACCAGACTGGCAGGCGGTGTTCCACACCGACGCAGGTAGCATGGAGGCTGGTAGGATGTGACTGGGAATGTGTTGGCTGTTGATCGATGAACGCGGACCGATGGCCGGTGTCAGAGATGGGCGCCGCCTTCTTCTGGATCGGTGGGATTAAACTGGATGCTGTAAAGCGTCCAGTTTTCACTAGACCAGCAGGCGAGGAAACAAGACTGCTGCTATCTCATATCCTGAGGCATTTTCCGATGTTATTTCCAATCTAAACAGTTGTAGAGCGCCTATTAGAATGATCGACTAAGTGATTAAGGAATGTGTTGAGTGCGATAGCTCAACACGACCACGGATGAGTAGGAACATGAATGTCTCAGTGAATGTGTGTGCATCTGGCTGAATAAGAGCGCACCGTGCTTTCTTGCACTCGACTAAGGTGATAGAGAGAGGGAGAGAGTGAAAGAGAAGAGGGGATTGAGACAGAGACGGAGAGATAAGCAAGAGAGAGAGAGCAAAAGAGAGGAAAGAGGAGAGGTGGAGAGAAGGAGAGGAAGTTGGTTCAGAGAGAGAATGGAAAGAGGAGAGAGAGACGGTAGTGATTGCTGAGTCAGAGTCAGCAGGTTCTGCAGTCCTGCAGCATGGAGTGGTGGGGATAGGGGGGGGGGGGGGGGGGGGGGGGGGGGTGGGGGGGGGGGGGGGGGGGGGGGGGGGGGGGGGGGGGGGAGTATGGGGGGGGGCCTTCGCCAGCAGAGGCTCTCATCAGGAAGACGTCCTCCTAGGACGTATCGGCGCATTTCATTACGGCCTCCGTCTTCTTTCAGTTTTATCGCCCCTCCTCATGCAATAAACCATAATCCCAGTGCCTTAGCGCACATCTGCTGCCACGGTCACCAGGCGCTCCGCGCGTTGACGCTGCAATGTCTTCAGAGCCCATTTACAAGCTGTGCATTTTCTCACATCCGAACACCAACGAAACGCGTGTGCGACCGTCGCGCTCAAAACACCCCGACGCACACATCGATACAAACACACACACACAGATACGCCCGCAAAATGACACGCTCCTTCTAAGTACATCAATATGCTTCAGGAACTGGGTTTGCATTCAAAAGGTTCACAGCTTCCCTGCTTACAACTTAATTGGAAACATTCAAACTCAACAACTAAACATAAGGCAGACAGAGATTGCTGAAACGACGCAAAGAAGAAAGACGACAACTCCATAACATCTAATTGAGGGAATTAAATGGAAACACAGGAATAAACACAGATGTTTTGAATGGGCGGCTAGGAGTGGCTGTTAGAGAGAATTATTGTGTGGATGATGAGAGGGGATCGGCAGCATCAACAAGTACCCAACGTCATGCTGAGTGCGGGGAGAGGTGTGCAGATTAGGGTTTATTAATAATGCATCCCATAATTCTCACCGCCCCGGTGCGCAAGGTCACCCACTAAATTGGACAGAGGGGTAGGCATAGCTAAGAGGGACGTGTGTGTGTGTGTGTGTGTGTGTGTGTGTGTGTGTGTGTGTGTGTGTGTGTGTGTGTGTGTGTGTGTGTGTGTGTGTGTGTGTGTGTGTGTGTGTGTGTGTTCGTGTGTGTGTGCGTGCTTGGGTGTGCGTGTGCGTGTGTGTGTGTGTTTACACAGGAGTAGTCCCAGCCTCTATGTGTTAGCAAGCAAATCAAGTCCTGTGTGTACATACAGGTCATGTCTTTGCCGTCTCCCGAGGCCTGGCATCCATCTTCGTCGTCGCAGTCCGTGCCGCTGCTCTCCTCTACTTCGCCGCTGCCCAGATCGTCCCATGAGGAGTTCTGGTCCATATCTGGAAAGCTCTCCTGAGTCTCCTGGAGAAACCCAGACAAAACAATGCAACCGTTATTGAACCAGAAACACTGGGTTAAAACATGTTCAGAACAACCCGCCCCCCCCCCCTTCACACACACAGGGACATCTTCAATGGTTTGATTTACTGCAGAAGGAAAACATAATCACGGAGGTCAAAAGGCTGCGTATCCCAGTGACAATGACCAAATTGGACTATAAGTGGAATCTGGTCGAAAAATCTAAAGATGGCTGAAAACCAAGAGTGTGATCTTGTTTAGACGTTTCACTCTGGCCCACACTGCTCTTCAGTTTATCCACCGCCTCATCCTCACCAGCTCCTTATCCCTCCTTCACTCCACAACTTCCCTCCTGCAGTTTTATCTCTGGAAAAGTGGCAGCACAGCCCTGATACGATAAGAGTTTGCAGTGAGCGCCAAGTGGGTGGTAATGGGCAGATGTTTGCCCGGTGTCGGGGTGAGACTGAATTATTCAAAGTGGACCCTGTGGGTAGTTGATTGACGAGTGAGACAGTGGCGGTACAACAACAAAAAAGTGAACAAGCAATGAGATAACCAACCGGAATGGAGAGATCTTTTATAATCGCTGAACGGCTGAACTCAAAGGGGATGATAAATGATTCAGTTTTTGTTACAGCATTTATTCTAAACCGTGCATCCATATATCAGAAGGCCATCCTCTTTTCATACATTCATCATTGCCTTGACCATTAGCGGAGAGCCTCAAGAGTCTTCTCATCCAGTAGCTACACTAACTTAAAAGAATCCAATCTATTTTTTACGTAGGATTCTGTTTTTTCCCCCCTCTCAGCTAGGGGCCGGCAAATTGGACCCATTCCTCGCGCTTTCGCTTGAACCCTTCATCATCAAGGTGTCTTTTGTTCTCACAGACACACAAACACACACAAACACACGCACACACAGCGATCTCTCTACTGACGCAACAACAAACAACAGATGCAACCCTGTTATCATTAACGGGGTACGCACATGTCATGGATTATGACACGGTAAACACAAACAATAGAAACTTCATAGCTATCTGTATATAACATTCAGCCCCGCCGCGTGCTACGAAACACAAGACATCAACAGCAACAGACCCGGACCACCCCTTAATACCCTGAATAGAAAAGCTCCATCGGGCGGCAAAGCGGCTCAACGCGCGAGCGCGCTCCCCGCCAACGTAGACGATGCGCCGCAACGCGACCCAGATTGGGCTCCCACCTGCTGTCCTATTCTACCTGTCAATCCCGCTCTGCCTCAACCCCGCCACCCTGTCGCTATACACCCTCCTGTCCATCAAGGCATACAAAGTCCCCGAGAGTATGCTTAAACATTTACCATTAAAACCTCATGTTCCTGCGAGAGGACAGGGGAGGTCAACGCCCGGAGCCCCGGGACCCTGGGGCCCTTCACGCCTGGCTAGCTCAGCGACCACCAGAGCAAGGGCCCCTACGCTGAAGCAGTGCGTTTCACTGTGCCGTGCCGAATTGAGATTACTGGAAAGAGTACTTCTTCTGTTCGAATTTGAAAAAGGATTACAGTTCAATCCCAACTGTTTCTTAGGTGGGAGTGATGTTTTAAAGATACATTTTCTCAAGAAAGGCAATGAAAGCCTTCAAAATAATGACAGATGGACAAGAGAGGGGATAATGAAAACGATCAGAAATATATTAAAAAATAAAAAAATAAAAAAAATGTGTTGAAAAAACCCAGAGCGCAAAAAATTGCATTTGCATGCAAAAAGCTAAGCAGCCTCCGCCTCTCCTACATAACGCTTTCATTTTCAGAAATAAATATTAGCTTTTCATTAGTAATTCAGCAGCTCCTCTGTTGGTGTCAAAGTCACAGCAGTAACACGTGAATTGGTATTCGGCTTGCTCCCTGGCTTCGCCAGTCATTAGCCCTGTGTGTGCGCTGGTGAGTTGTACAGCAGACTGGAAATGATGCGCACTCCAGAGGCTGTTTGGATATTGTAGCCCATAATAGCGGTTCTGTGTTTCTAATTTGTAACTCCGACACCCACGCCATTCATGCGACCCCTGACCCTAATCTACAGTTGAAATGACTGTTGTAATGAGATCAACACCTTTCCAACAAAAAGAAAAAGAATAAAATGAAAGAAAGAAGGAAGTCCCTGAATTTGTGACACACGAGAAGAACTGCGAGAGGATAGGACGTTAAAACATATAGACAAAAAAAAGCGAGAGCTGCTGACAAAAGAAGGGATCGCTCTGATTGCAAAAAGGATTCAGGAAGGGGGCATGATGAAAGGTGGCTTGGATGGATAGCCATTGTGGACAGTATTAGACACCGGCGAGGATAACACGTTCTGTGTGCGCATGGGACTTTGGTTACATCCCCCTTTGTCCCCATCGATCCCATCCCACCTAGTATGAAAGAGCACCTTAAGGAGGACTTGTGTCTTTTTTCGGTGTTGCGGTAAGAATCCAAGTCTATCAGTGGCCCTGTGTGGGATGATAGCTTACACTAGACGCACTACAATACCTCTTGTGCTGTCTCGGCACTCAGAACAGGCTTTCCTTGGCTGCTGACACTGCCGAATACAGTAAGCTTGCATGTATCTGCTTACGGGTTTTTGTAATTTAACTTCCTCGGAAAAAACAAATCGACAGCCGCTGTTGAATGCGGGGATGCGAGTCTCTTCTGATGCTCCCGATGCACCCGACCGACCCCGGTTCCCGTGGGCATCGACAATGTGATTGCATAACAACAATGGCGCATATAAAGTATTTCAAAAGTGCCAGCACTGAAAAAGTTGAAGCATCTATCCTCGGCACTAATGAAGACATTTGAGTGGTAGCCTGTGGCTGAACGATAAGAAGTGAAGGAAATGCGTGGCCGCAGTGTAACAGTGGAATAGAGGGAGAAAGGGAGTGAGAGAGGGAAAGGGAGGGAAAGGGTGGGAAAGCGATGAAAAGGGGCAAAGACCCGTCCTTTGGGTTCTACGTGGAAATGATAAGGCTCTTAACCTTTCGCTATGTAAAGTAGCTAAACAAAGACAACACAATTCAGCAGCCGTTTTTCCACTGCCTCTCTGAGCAAATGCTCGGGTGAATGGCTGTACACAGTGCACAAACCCCACCAAAGCAAACCGCTCGGGTATTAGTAGTAATACCCGTGCTGTTCAGGGGACGTTAAACACAATGCCGCCTGGCTCAGCTGTCTTTAGAGCATGTTAATTAGTGGAGGAATCAATTAAGGAGCTGTCGCCGTGGAAACCACCATCACAGCACTGTTGCAGTCCTGGCTCGCTGCCGGGCCCCTAGACCGTGTGTGTGTTGGTTTGTTTTTGTCTCTATTGGCGAGCAGAGCTGACAGTCTTGTTTGTGTCGTTAGGTTATTGTCGTTGTTTTACTTTTGTGTTTGTGGGTTGTTGTTTTTCAATTTATGCTCCATGGTAACGACTTAGTAAAGTATCACGCTGTTAATTTTTTAAGCAGACAGTTGGCTCCAAGAAACTGATGATTATGTTATAATGAGTCTGCCAAAGATAGCCAGCCACCTTTAAGCTTTCTTATCTTTGCTTTTAGCTTAGGGATTCAATCAGGCTCCTTAGAAACACATGAACATACATTATGTATTGTAATGAGAAGCAGATAATGTCCATCGCCTTAATTGGTTTGACATATGTTAAACCTCCTACATTACACATTAATCAATAATCTGTCTCTGATGATAATTGAAGACAAAAGAAAACTACACACAGCGGACCGTATTGCATTCAGTGTGTGTGGTTAAGGCATTGTTAAAGATATTGTACAGTGAAGTAATCATCCTAAGTGACTGAAAACTCCATAAGTGGATGGCTTTTTATATTCCTAGTGGGAATCCACCCTCTACCCCTGAGAGCGTTAGCGCAATGTTCTACCAATCGAGGCAGACAGCACACAGTCACTTCTCACGTATGTGCTGTATTCAGTTATTATGCAAGACGCTAGGAGCCCCAATCCCCATGGACAACAGGGAGCCACAGTGAGAAATAAGAGGAGAGGTTTTGTGTAGAGAACACACAGGCAGTCAGACAGATGGACAGACAGAGAGGCAGACAGACTGACAGGTAAACTGACAGGTAAAGAGAAAGACAGACAGGTGGGCAATACGACACACAGACAGAGACGCATTAATGAATTAGGTAGAGAAACAGACAGACTAACAATTAAACTGGCAGCCAGGTAGAGAGACAGCAGGTAATGAGACAAGCAGACGGACAGAAAGACCGGTAACGAAATGGACAGACAGACAGACAGAGTAGACAGAGATCTACACAAGCAGGTGTGGTCAAACGAGACTACGAAGGAGACCGATTTTTCTTCTCTTTTGTATCACTGCGCAATTACAACGACATCCGAGAACAAATCAGGTATTCTCATAAAGTGCCATGTTCTTGTGAAGAAAAAAAATCTATATTATGTAGCCCTCCCAACCACCCACCAAGCAGTCTCTCTAACAAAAGCATTCTTCACTCACCGGTGATGGAGCAGGTTTTGGGAACACCAGGGGCTACATTCCTGTGTGTGTGTGTGTGTGTGTGTGTGTGTGTGTGTGTGTGTGTGTGTGTGTGTGTGTGTGTGTGTGTGTGTGTGTGTGTGTGTGTGTGTGTGTGTGTGTGTGTGTGTGTGTGTGTGTGTATCCTATTCACGCCCACAATCCACGCATCCACAAGAAATCCATCTCTACTACTTAGAGGACTTTAGAGGGAAGGCGAGGCCGACAGAGAATGTGTGTGTGTGTCCCTTCTATTGTGTCTTTGTTTCTGGGGAGTGTATGTGTGTGTGTGTGTATGTGACAGCGTTAAGTATAATTAATGGTGTGCTATGAGTACATTTCAGAGTTTTATGTGCGAACAGAGAAAATGTGAATATTGTGAAATACGTGCATAAAGAAATGCACTTACCAGGGGATTGCAGAAGCTAGGTTGAGTGGCACTCCATTAATGGTGGGAATATTTGTCCCGACATTGTGTGTGTGTGTGTGTGTGTGTGTGTGTGTGTGTGTGTGTGTGTTTGTGTGTGTCTGTGTGTGTGTGTGCGTGTGCGTGTTTGTGTGTGCATTTGTATATGTGCATTGATATGGTAGTATGTCTGTTAAGTCTACATTGCATGGTTGGTATATGTACGTAATCTGCCGTTTGTAATGTCAAGACAAAAGTCTGCTAATGAGGTTAATAGATCATAAGTCATGCCTTTTGCATATATATGCCGCAGGGCGTGTGTGTGTGTATTTGTGTGCATAAGTATGTGTTCCTGGTAATCATTTACAGCGGCCTATCCCGTTGTCAAGGACAGCCTTAGTGCCGGATCACTCCATAGAGAGGAGAAGGAGAGAGAGAGAGAGAGAGAGAGAGAGAGAGAGAGAGAGAGAGAGAGAGAGAGAGAGACAGAGAGAGAGAGAGAGAGAGAGAGAGAGAGAGAGAGAGAGAGAGAGAGAGAGAGAGAGAGAGAGAGAGAGAGAGAGGAGATGAGATTTGGAAAGAAGCATAACAGGATGACAGAAAGGGAAAATGTGACACCAGGGATCCTTTAAGTGTGAGGATCCAGACTGCTGTACTCCTTTCTAGCAGCCACAGAAGCCAAACTCTCTCCTTTGTGTCCGACACACACACAGCATTATAATGTGAAGGAGACAACTGCTGAAAGTATTTCAGTGTGCGTGTGTGTGTGCTTGTGTGTATATATATGTGTGTGTGTGTGTGTGTGTGTGTGTGTGTGTGTGTGTGTGTGTGTGTGTGTGTGTGTGTGTGTGTGTGTCTGTGTGTCTGTGTGTGTCTGTGTGTGCGTGAGTCTCAGTCTTTCGGTCCCTGGCTCTCGGAAAGTCCGGACCCAACTCTGTCAGACAGTTTGCCAAGCCAGGAGAACACGAGTCTCATTTTATAACGACATTATAATATCTCGGAGTTGGACCGCGAAAGAGGGAATATCGGGAAATGGAGAAATCATGAGAACGGAGCAGAAAATAAGGAGAGGAAATATAAGCCTGACTGACAGAGCGGGCAAGCGGGCGAGAGAGACAGAGACAGGGAGAGAAAGAGCCCAAACAAAAGGTGGCAGATAGCTGCGCCGCCAAGGCGTCCTCTGGTTCTGTAATTAGACGTGATGCATTGCTTGTGTCAATTAATGACGGATAATCGGCCGGGAATGGACAACCGCCCCCAGGAGAGGCGTTCATTAAGAGCGGGCCAGAGAGCCGGGGCCCGGGTGTGCGGAGAGACCGGCTAGGCATTAGCACTCTTTAGGCACTGTACCCATGACTCCATGCAGGACCTCCAGTTCACTACGGGTTCCTCTAATTTAAAGTGCCCAATGTGACTTGCACCAATGCTCAGTCTTTAAGTACATACTTTCATCCGAAGCGAGTGAGAGTGAATTCAGGAGCAGCTAGGGGTTAGACAGTGTATTCTGATTGATACGTGTCATTAAGGAGCAGCTAGGGGATAGACAGTGAAATCAGATCCATGTCATTAAGGATCAGCTAGGGGTTAGACAGTGAATTCAGATACATGCCATTGAGGAGCAGCCAGGGGTTAGGGGATCATTTCAAAGTAGGTTTACAGGTAGGCTGTGTGCCTTGGGGAACAAACCCAGTAAATCTCAGCTGGGACTCCACCGCACGAGGGGAATCTTATCCTCATTTCAAAACAAAAAATGTTCTTTGGTCAAAGCATGAGGTCAATGTTTAATGTGTGCTAATGAAAAAGCACGCAACACAGGACCGTTGTCTATGTTTCCATAGCGACCTTCCATAAATACTCAACACATTTTTTAAAAAGAGGCTGACGCATCATTTCCAAAAATACCATGGCCCTATTAGGGCAGTATGGCACTATCAGATGGTTTTTCCTCAGTACGAATGAACGGAACGCAAAGCAATTGGATCCAAAGGAGGGAGGTATATTGCAGGGCTCTCCATGGCATTTTATGGTCTTAAAAACCTGGAGTGACATATTGATAAGGCATGGCCCTTACTTTTGTCAGATGCTGACACCGCACTGATTGGGAGAGAGTGTGTCTATTGGTACATTTTCCGTGTGTGTGTGTGTGGTTGTGTGTGTGTGTGTGTGTGTGTGTGTGTGTGTGTGTGTGTGTGTGTGTGTGTGTGTGTGTGTGTGTGTGTGTGTGTGTGTGCGTGTGTGTGTGTGCGCGTGTGTGTGTGTGTGTGTGTGTGTGAGTGAGTGTGTGTGTTTGTGTCCATTCAGGTGCACATCAGTTTTTCTTTGTGCATGTTTAGGATTGAGAATTACTATTTAAGTTCAAGTCTGTGTGCGAGCGGTGTATTTGCAAGCGTGCGTGTGTGTGTGTCTGTACGCGTGCACCTGTGTGTGTGTGCGTGCGTGCGTGCGTGTGCAAAATGCTGTCAAGGCGAGTTGACGGATGTCCTGGTGAGCGGAGGGTGACAGTTTGAGTGACACAAATCATTCCCGGAGACTAAGGGCCCTATTTTAACAGTCTGAAGCGCAAGTGAGAAGCGCCAAACGCAAGTAGCTTTGTGGGCGGTTCTATGGCGATGTTGCTATTTTACCGGCGGATAAATGACTCTTGTGCCCGACGCAAATCTAAAAAGGGTTGCCCTGAAGTAGCTTAATTACCCGTAGGTGTGGTTTGGGCGTTACGTGCAATAAGCCAATGCCATCTCCCATCCCCTTTAAGAGCCATGAGCGCATTTGAATCTGACGAGTTGATATTTTCAAAGCGCATTTGCAGTCCCGATGAGAAAGATGCATGCTATAAAACTACATTGGACTTGGTGTGTTTGCATAGGCGGACAAAATGCTTTTGATTACATCCACTTGGATAAGGCAGAACATGGCCTCTGCGATGTGAGGCTGTTTGATCTTAATGGTGTGATTTGATGTGAAGTGAGACAACTTCACCTGACATTGTTGCCCTATTGCAGGCAGCAGCGGTTTATGGTGCGACCAGTCTGGCTGAGTACCCTGCACACACGGCGGCTATATAAAGGCCAAGGCATCGCTTCAATTTGGTCGCAACATCCATTTGGTCAGTGCGAAGACAGCATATGAAATATGGTGTTTTATTCCATTTAAAAAGGTATTGGGTTAGAACCCCCTGATGTGCACAGCCGAACCTGGTGACGTCCTTCGGCAAAGATTCCTACCAACAAGCGTAAGATAAACCACTTCGGATAAAGGCCTCAGCTCAATGGCTAAATAGTGAATAAGCAATATAATGTAGTCGTTCACACTTCAAACAGGGGCAGGGTAATGAGAGCCCTCTTATCACCACCACCCATCTGCATAACCACCGCAGTCAGAAGCATCCTTAAGGACTCTCCATTCAGAGACCATGCTTTAAGGTCGTTGGCTGTGCAGTGTTTAAGCCCACGTTTATGCAGTCTGCGGTCGGAACGCGCTCCACACAAACAACAGCGTGAAGAGTGCTCCGATCGCTTCCATGAATCAGACACTTTCAGAACCATCTTGACATGCACCTCCTTTTCCACGAAACGGATCTAGTTGAACGCAAACAAGTGGAAGGAGAGGTCGGGGCGAGGCCACCCGCCCTGCAGCAGGTAATCACTGGTGACGGAGGGGTCGAGGGTGGGCTGGGGTCAAACTGTTTGAAAAGGATGAAAGGATGTCATCCCAATTATATGACCATTAAAAAAAGAACAACCTTTGGGTCAGCCTTACCAAATAAAATAAAATAAAACGGTCAAATGCCTTCCCCTGGTAGGTCATTGTTCCTGAAATGACCATTCATTCCCCCCCCCCCCCACCCCCCAACCCTATTCGGGTTCCCAGGCTTTAGAGCAACAGTTAACAAAGAGCAGCGTCCTCGCCGACTTGTTGCCGTGCGGTCGGTTGCCACGGCAGCAGCAGCAGCAGCAGGAGGAGCAGAGGCAAAGGAGAAGTACAGTCGTCTTCATCAAGTGGAAAGAATCTGTCCCCTCCCTGTGATTGGCTGCCAGCTCTAGCCCAGGCCTCCACCAAGGTCCAAATCCTGCCTGACATGTCTGCAGACGTGGCCCAGCCTAAATGGGCCCCTACTGTCTAATACAGTCCTCACGTAACCCACCGCTGTACTGCCGCTGCCAAGGACTCTCCGACCAGGGGGAAAGGGAAACCGTGGTTTAGCAGGAGACTGCCATGCAGTAATTTAATGTACTTGTTCTATCGGTTACCCCTTTCGATTTTTTTGACATAACCCTCGCAGTAATTTGTATTCCGAGTTCATCGGCTGTCATGAAACATGTCAAATAAAAGTTTAAGGTGCAAGTCAATGATTCCCACATTAACTGTTACGATGGAGGCCATTTTGTGGTCGTCTGGTTGCAGTCTTATGTGTTCCCTTGGGAAACACACAGAGATTCGAAGGCTAGCGGGCAGACGGAAGGCAGTGGCTCCGTTCTCCTGCCTCTCCATATCCCTCATCTAATGCGCAAGGAAACGATGTGTGTTACTCTTTAATCATGCAGCAATACAATCTGATTCACGTGAAATGAGTGGATACGTAGCATGTAACATGTAGCATGGGCGTGTGAGTGATAAGCGGTGCTACAACCTTATACATAACATGGTTTGGTGTATTTGGTCACACACCAACCCGGAGGAACACATCGCTGTGAGTTGAGCGACGAAGGGGTGAGCGACGAAGGGAAAGAGAGATAAATAGCTAATTGCCTCCCTTTATATTCCGTCCCGGAGTCAACTTTCCACTGATGATACGCTTTTAGCAACTCGCACAAATGACAAACTGACAAATGATCTGGTGCAAAGGGGCTCGCAAAACAGAAACAGATAGACCATTGTAAAACAGCGTCCCCTCCCAGAAACATCTGGGGCCGGTGGCAGCGGATCAAAAATCCGCTTTGCAACATTTATTGTCCACATTAACGACATTTACTGGCCGCGTGAGCGTAGATATCTGGAGAGGACACAAAAGAGAGCGTGCACTCCGCTGATTCATATCATGGAGTTTAATAGAGATGGAGCAGGGATTATTTACATATTTGCTTTTCTAATATTTGTGTCTGTGGTTCGCTGTGTGACCCATGTGTACGTGTGTGTGTGTCTGTGGTTAGGTGTGTGACCCATGAATAAGTGTGTGTGTGTGTGTGTGTGTGTGTTGACCCATGTGTGTGTGTGTGTGTGTGTGTGTGTGTGTGTGTGTGTGTGTGTGTGTGTGTGTGTGTGTGTGTGTGTGTGTGTGTGTGTGTGTGTGACCCATGTGCACGTTTGTGTGTGTGTCTGTGTGTGCGTGTGTGTGTGTGTGTGTGCGTGTCTGTGTTTGTGTGTGGGACCCATGTGTACTTCTGTGTGTGTGTGTGTCTGTGTGTGTGTATGTTTGGATGTATGTTTTGGTGTTTGTGAATAGCATAGCACCACAAACTGAAGGATTGAACCTGTACTCAAAAATGAAGTTGAATAGCCAGAGTTAAAGGCACAGCAGGATATAGGCGTGGAAATGTCATTGTCCTTATATAGTAGATGATAGGTCAGTAAGGGGGAGCTCACCACACTTACAACAGCATAGTTCCCTCGTTTTTGCCACTGAATTTCTCTCATATGTTTACACATTTTCTGTTTGCTTTAGAATGTCAATAAATCAAGTCCCCGCTATACACAATATACCACCTTTCCATGGGTTCAATATAAAGAAAGATACGACAGCATTACTGCATAGACACGGAGATGCCTCGTGAACTGAATAAACTGTGCCGCCTGTGTGAAGATGAGCAGTGTGTCGGTGTTCATTGCACCTGTCATTCACAGTAAATTGTATCTGAGAGCGAATACCCAATGCATATGTTCTTCAAATAACGCCCGGAGCATCTCGGTCAGGGCTGGTAGATCAAACAGCTTTTCTGGATGATGCCGCATGACGCTCTTATCTATCACCGACACACAAAAGCCCTGGCAAGACCACGCTGCGACTCGCTCAGGAATCAAAGTGAATTTTTCTCTTATTTATTTATTATTCTTTCAATTCTGAAAAATGTCAAGTGCACGTCCAATCAGCTCAAATTCGGTTGCCGTGACAACGAGGACCCCTTGGCGTCCGTGATGGGGTGGGGCATTAAAAGGCACGGTTAGGGGTGATCACCTGAAACAAGGAGTTTACACTGAAGTTAACGATGAGAGAGAGAGAGAGAGAGAGAGAGAGAGAGAGAGAGAGTGAGTGTGAGAGAGAGAGAGAGAGAGAGAGAGAGAGAGAGAGAGAGAGAGAGAGAGAGAGAGAGAGAGAGAGAGAGAGAGAGAGAGAGAGAGAGAGAGCGGGGGAGGGGGGGAGGTAGGTAGAGTGGATTGAGAGGTGCATTCACACAGGTTGTGGAGAGGGAGAGTTAGGAAGAGAGAGAGGAAATGGGACCAAAAACCAAACAGAGATGTTTGAAGTAGAACAACCAGCACAACAACAGTGACGTTGAGTGAGAGTTAGTTTGGGAAGAGATGAGAATGGGAGCTGGATAGTGTCAGCAATCAATGGGAGGATGAATAGAGGTGAAGACAGAAAGGGTGAGGGGGTAAAAAAATAATGGATAGAAGGATAGAAAGACAGCGATGGCGTCTGCACTATCTGCAAGCCATTGTTTCCAGGGCAACAAAAGGGCAGGCGGGTGGAGGGAAACTTAATCTGGGCTCCGTTTGTCTCCTCAAATGGCCCCTAGGGACCATTTGAAATGGCCTCTTTCTTTCCGGGCCCCTTTCAGCCCCCCGGACCCCATCTACATGACAAACAGTGTGACTTTGAAGCCGCTTGTGTCATCTCTGCCTCCCTGTCAATCACTGCTGACCTTTTGCTCCCGCCTCTCATCTTTCCATTTGCTCTACACACACACGAACACACGCACACACAGCTCCATGTCCCTTTTTTATTTCCTAATTACTGCCCTGCAGGCCTTCATCGTGCAGTGGCTTATTAAACCCTTATCGCGATAAGAATGCGACAGTTGATGATATTGCATTGTTTATTTACAGTGGACTAAGACACGCACGCGCAGGCCAAACCGCGAGCCAAGATGAACGTCATGGTTGACACAGGGAAAATAATGGACATTTCTGGACATTTTCTATAGAGGTCACTTGTTCCACTACTTCAAAGCGGTTCAAAGTACTGGTAATATAACCTTAAGTATTTCCTCTCCCACACCCTCGGCGGGGAGGGGTCCGGGGGGGCCGGGGGGCGCCTCTGCAGGCTTTGCTTCCTTACCTGGTTAAACTGCTCCAGCCTCTTCTTCACCTCCTCCAGGTAGGGGTCGGGGCTGCGAACTTTGACCTCTGGATTCTGCCGCTGGGCTTGCAGACCGTTTCCGACCACCTTGGCCGTATAACTGTAAGGGGAAGAAAGAAAGATAGGGATAGGGAGAGAGAGGGACAGAGACAGACACAGACACAGAGACAGAGACAGACAGACAGACAGACAGACAGACAGACAGACAGACAGACAGACAGACAGACAGACAGACAGACAGACAGACAGACAGACAGACAGACAGACAGACAGACAGACAGACAGACAGAGAGAGAGAGAGAGAGAGAGAGAGAGAGAGAGAGAGAGAGAGAGAGAGAGAGGAAAGTGGGGTCAAGTCAGGTTTTTGATTAAAGGGGCACATTACTTTTTTATAATGACCTGTGGGCCTGTTTTTTTAAGTTGTCATTAATCCCCCGGACAAATATCCATAGTTTCACAATGTCTTTTATATCAGTACTTGATCCAGGGCTACAGGTAAAAGTTAGAAGATTCTGCTTTCTTGCTTAACCTATTGGCCAAATCTTGGTCAATGAGTTCTAAGCGGCGAGTAACTGTTCTGGGCGATAAACTTAGGTTTTCAAATTAGCTTTTGTTTCTTGACGTCAATGACCTGCTGTCTCTACCATGCATTCCTTCAAGTAGTTTGCCCACCTCTGCTTTACATCAACTGTCAATACATTGCATATGAAGGAATTTGGTTTTGGCATAGATGACCCCCTGTGTAGACATATGAATAATATCAAAGTATATTAACAATATTCAATGCAAATTGAATCTCGCTGTCTTCAACGTAATAACTTGTGTATGCAGCAAAGGTAGTGTGTCACTCACAAAAGCAAACACACGCACACACACACACACACACACACACACACACACACACACACACACACACACACACACACACACACACACACACACACACTCACACACAAGTCGCCCTCACCCACTCACTGATTATATCAGCCTCACAGACACCAATCACGGTATTTGCTGACAAATCAAATTGTGCTTCCCTTTAATGTATGTAGCAAACCATGAGCGGCGAGCATGAAGTGGATAGATATATTCGGTGATCAAAAGCAGACTGAGGCAAACCACGGACCTGCATGTGCACATTTGAGAGACACGTGCGCGTGTTTCTGTGGGCGTGTGCGTGCGTGCTCGGACTGTGCATGCAGATAGGAGCGGCTGTGATCATAAAAAATAACGTTGCAAAGGAGATTCTCCCGCCTGTGATCTAAATGACGCCTTGATAAGGTTGATCCGCACCTTTATGCTGCTGAGGCAGGGCTTCACCGCAACACCCCATAATATAAATGTTAAAATCTCGCCTCACTTAACCCCGATTCTCCCCCCTCTTTAATTTTCCTTCACATCTCCCTCGCTCTCTCTCCCCCCTCTCTTTCTAAGCTATCTTCCTTGCTCTTCCTTCTCCCAACCTCAACAAAGAACCGCTCACCAAACCACGGCCTGAAAAGAAGGAAGCACGATAAAACACTACAATACGCTTATAATACAACTTACAACCCCTCCAGCCCTTAAAGCGAACAGAGAGAGCAGGGTACGCCCAGTGAGCAGACGGGGGTGGGGGGGGGAGGAGGCTTACTCGGGGATACCTACAGGAAGCCTGCCGACATCGGGGTTCCAAGAGAACCGCTGGCTTGGAGTCAAACGGTGTAACCACCGCTAGACTAACAACCAGCCCGTTCCTTTCACCGTAAATTATTAACTATGCGAGCACACAAAACGCTCGCGCTCCGAGCGTTGCGGTCGAAGGTCTGGCTCTGTTTATGAAGGTAGTGTCTGTTTGTAGGGGCCTGGCGGTGGGCGGATAGTGTTGGAGGATCGCTTGGCGGGAGCGGCGCCCATCAGATGGGAGTGAAGTGAAAGGGGAAGGGGTTTAAGAGGGCGCTTGGCAGCGGCCGGGGCAGACCTGGTCCGCTAGACGGCGGGGTGTGTGTTTTGATACGTGCCGGAGGGTTATGGCTTCAGTCAACAGGGAGAACCCAGGGACTCGTTACATAACGTTAGACAGAGGAGGGCCTGTGTAGAGCTGAGAGAGTCGTTAGCAGGCATGGGTAGCAGTGCTAGTTTATATCTACCCACCGTGGGCTTGCGTTGGGTACGTAATACTGTTATGTTTATTCACATAAAAAAGCTAATTCAGACATGACTGGGAAATCAAGGGCCACTGCTAATAAAATGGCATAAAATTAAAGCCAATGGCAGAAATGTGTGTGATAAAACCCACCAACAACAATGCAACAAGGGTAATGGGAGTAGCAATATGAGTAATGGTCATACCGATTGCTGTTTCTGGGGCAGCCTTAGTATCCACTCTATTACATCCAATATAATTAAAACAATAAGTTAACATAAAAACTGGATTTCTAATATTGCGAGGGCCATAATACAGTGCATTGCTGCTTTAAAGGCCAAAAACGATTGTGTGCAAATTCCCTCCTCTCGTTATTTTTTCCTCGATGAATGCATAAATAATCCCACAATGGTCTGTACGGCATGTGAGTGCACGAACACACCTCATCTGTATTCATTGCGTTTCACTGCACTTTCACTTTTGCATGAAAACTTTGGTTTGTATGGCCATCCTCACTATGTGTGCTTTGTGCACAGACCCAGTGCCCTAGCATTGCCTCTACCTCCTGCTTGATGACCATAGTTGGGCTTCCTGGGGGAGTGACTCACTCTGGAGATACTGCGCCCTGCAGCACATTTCTAGTGGGGGCTGCGGCTGTTTGTCTCTCTCTCTGCCTCTCTCTCCCTCCCTCTCTCTACCACAGAGAGTGGCCCTGAAGTAGTGACTAGCACTGACCCATGGGGCCTGTGTCCTGGCCAAAAAGAACCGGACTTGGCCCTGTAAGGGCCCTGGAGGAATGCTGAGAGGTGCC
Source organism: Gadus morhua (assembly GCF_902167405.1). NCBI lineage: Eukaryota > Metazoa > Chordata > Actinopteri > Gadiformes > Gadidae > Gadus > Gadus morhua. Next base: position 18,039,721 of record NC_044055.1, on the reverse strand, counting down.
ACTACTAAATGGAAAAACAGAATAATTGTGGGTATGTGTTTTGTATGTACTTGTGGGTGCATGTGCGTTTGTTTTGAGTGTGCGTGCGTGCGTGCGTGCGTGCGTGCGTGCGTGCGTGCGTGCGTGTGTGTGTGTCTATCTGTCTAAATGTCCATTTTGTGAGTGGTTCTAACAAGCACATAACCCTCTATTATTATTACTGGCATTCCTTCAGCAGCAGAGAGGAGACAGACAGACAGACAGACAGACAGACAGACAGACAGACAGACAGACAGACAGACAGACAGACAGACAGACAGACAGACAGACAGAGAGGCCGACAGACAGACAGAAAGACAGACAGACAGACAGACAGACAGACAGACAGACAGACAGACAGACAGACAGAGAGGCCGACAGACAGACAGACAGACAGACAGACAGACAGACAGACAGACAGACAGACAGACAGACAGACAGACAGACAGACAGACAGACAGACAGACAGACAGACAGACAGACAGACAGACAGACAGACAGAGGTGTGTGTGCCTCAACAAGCGTGTGTTTACAAATGTAAATGATCGACGAAGGCCGTCTCCGATTTCCTCCCTTCTCAGATCAGATCCAACAACAGCCTTGCAATGTAACGGTAGATCCCAGTTTCTTCCTAAATTCTTTAGACTTAAACCGATTAACAAGACATGCTGAGAATTTGCTCATTTTGTAAATCCCTTAGTCACAGTTCAGAGACCACAATCACTTTAAACCCTGGAGATAAGGAATTTAAGGAATGATAAGAAGTATCATTTTCAAGGGAAATAAAAGGCAATTCAAGTTTGGTTTACCAAGAGATTTTAAAAAGCTTGCCTCTTATTCACTTTCAATTACAAAGGACGATATCCAAACGTCTGAACTACCAGAACTCTCCCAACCTCGCTCCATCCCAGAGAGATGTTTTCAGGGACGTCCTGGCTTTAAATCTCTTTCGGCTTTCATTTTCTACAGACCTCCAGAGAGAAAGCTGTCCACCAACAGCAAAGTTATGTCATCTTATGGAAACCCCTTGTATGTGTTGGCCTCAGGCTTTTTGTTTGATTGGTTAGAAAATGCAGCACCCTTCCATGGTCAAATTAATTGAGACTGTGAGGGCTTTAAAAGGTTCCGCTGGGAGGCATTTAACTACTAGAGAGAGTCTGTATCTGAGGCTTCCCAATAAATACTTTCTTAGCGCAACGGTGTTAATCTAGGTAACGCCGATCTGTTATCTTAACAATAGAAAACTTGGTTCATTACTTTTTATGACAAAATCTAATTAATATAAATAATGAGTTTTGGTATTATCATTATTTATACAGTTTTCTGAAATGTTCAATAAACACTGATCCGTGTATTCCTGGAAAGGCGCTATTCACAGAAAGGTTAATTATGGTGATTATCATCATCCTCATAATCATTATCAACACAATCGTCCTCATGCATTTGTCGATGTTGGAAAGGTTCTTCAGGCAGTCTGAGAGGCCATTGTTACGGACTAGTGACTGCTTCAACGTGGGAACCAACAGAGAGGATGGGGTCAATAGTGTGAAGGTCACACCAACCTTCCCGGTTGTCTTCCTCTAAAGATCCCTGTGGGGCGCATTCTCTACTGTGGAGCGCCCTGGAGAAGACCCACCCACTGGGTTTCAATGTGTGTGTGTGTGTGTGTCTGTGGATGTGGATGTGGATGTGTGTGTGAGTATTTGTGCATGTGTGTATGTGCATGTGTGCATGTGTGCATGTGCACGAATGTCTGTGGAGATGTATGTGTGAATATGTGTGTGTGTATGCCTGTATCTGTAGCAGTGCGTGTGTGAATGTGTTTGTGGATGTGTGTGTGGAAGTGTGCGTGGATGTGTGTGCGTGGATGTGCGTGTGATCTATGTGTGTGTGTGGGTGTCTGTGTGTGTTCATGGATGCGTATGTGAGGTCACGGTGCATGCATGCGTCAGTGTTAGCAGGCAGTGTAATTAACTTTGGTGTCGAGATCTGTGACTGTGATCCATGTGTGTTTGCTGGTCTACTCTGCGCACGCATCTGTCATCAACATGTCTCTCACCTTGAGGAGCAGCGCCACCTGTGTAATTACCATGTGACGCCCCAGCCCGGCAACTCCCTGACTGCAGACACATGACAGCAAACAGGAGCGGCTCATAATGAAATCTCACTCTGATGAATCCCAATACTATCTGACACCCCTACACAAATGTGTGTGTCCCTGTGTGTGTGTGTGTGTGTGTGTGTGTGTGTGTGTGTGTGTGTGTGTGTGTGTGTGTGTGTTTGTGTGTGTGTGTGTGTGTGCGTGTGTGTGTGTGAGAGAAACAGAGTCTGTCTGCGAGAGGGTGTGTGTGTGTGTGTGTGTGTGTGTGTGTGTGTGTGTGTGTGTGTGTGTGTTTGTGTGTTTGTCTGCCTGAGAGAGTGTATGTATGTGTTTGTGTGTGTGTGTCTATGTGTGAGTGTGTGCATGCATGCGTGGCGTATGTGAGCGTGAGCATGAGCGTGAGTGCGAGTGCGTGTGCGTGCGTGCGTGCATGCTACGCGCACGCGCGTGCGTTGAAGATACAGGATATTATTGACTTAATGGTGATTGGCTCGGGTTCTTTACGACGGTGCAAATATTTATTTGACGGTTTGACTCTTATCGTTTCAATCTCCGGCAGTAACAGTTTGAGATGCAAATTGCTTCGAGCAGAGGCGAGCCGTGCGTGTGACAGTGATGTCTACCGCAAACACAGGAGAGCCACTGTTTACCGCTCAGCAACAAAAAAAAGGCTCCCGTTCAGGGCCCCGCAAACAGATAAGGAGTTTAGACCCGTGCTTAGACATTTGTTTGCGACGTCTGTGTTAATACTTTCCGATGTGCGACGGACAATTAGGACACGGATTACAGGAAAGACGCGGAACAGAGTGTGCAGCGTGTACACCGGGCCACGCCGCGTCATGGGAGTCTCGACGGCGTAGAGTCCAGCTGCCTCACTACGAGTGCCGTGCTGCTCTCCTCATTGAGCATGCAGATGAGACCTGGGCGAAATACCAGGACGGCCGGTCCCATATTAAAGTCAATGAAGCGCCAGCTCATGTTAAAGCCCCCGCCGCAGCACACCTGGATTATAGCGAGGTGAAGCACAGGGCTGGAGGAGCTCAGAGCCGCAGATACCAGTGTGCAGAGGGGACTCGGAGACAGGTGTGTGAGGCCATGGAATGCCTGCACACGCACACAGAGAAGCACACACACACACACACAGACACACACAGACACACACACACACACACACACACACACACACACACACACACACACACACACACACGCACACACACACACACACACACAAAGATACACAAACAAACACCCGTACACATTCAGACAAGCATGCAAAGAAATGTATACACACAGATACACACGCACACCAACTTTAACTCATACACAGTCTCAGACAGACACTGATT
>NC_044055.1:18021253-18031253 GCF_902167405.1 Gadus morhua | reverse complement strand
GTACGGACGTGACCTCGTCCGACCGTTCACCCTGCCGCTTTCTTTTTTCCCCCGGCGCTCCACCTGGTTTCCTCTCCTCTTGGAGCTTGTCAACAGCCTAAACCGGTGCTGTTCCTGCCTCTACTGCACAACAGGCCCCAGACTGTTTAGCTTAGCTCTGCTTGCCGAGGCCAAAACACCGCAGCCCAACCCTGTTTGCCTTGCCTCTGGGTTTAGCACCAAGCCCAGTCCTGCCCTGCTATGCTCTCTGGGCCTCTGTGACCCAGACCAAGCCCTGTGGAGATACACTGGGCTGGAGCACAGATGGAGGAGGAGGGGGGGGGGGGGGGGGGGGGGGGGGGGGGGAGGAGGAGGGGAGGGGGGGAGGAGGGGAGGGGGGAGAGTACAGGGAGGGGGTAGGAGGGGAAGGTAAAAAAGAAAAAAAAACTGAAAGACATTAGGAGTGAAGATGATTCATGACCCAGCAGGAAACTAAGCATAGACCTACCCCCTTCCACCGTAGAGGTACTTAATTTAATTCCAGTCATTAGGGCTCATTGCAGCCCTTTATTTCTTTCTGTGGCTGCAGGCTATGAGGACATCCATGATATCTATAGCGTGCCTGGGCACTCATAGGGGGCCCATTACCGCCCTAAACTCTGCTATCGCTACCGCACCGCCCCACACCCACATCCACACCCACACACACACACACACACACACACACACACACAGGATGTTTCATTCCGATGCTACTTTGAGCTAATGAACAAGTATTGATTTATCTAACAATCACTGCAACGGCAAGGAGCTGAATTAATTCAGCGTAAGTGATTGGCGCTTGGCTACAAATTGCTCACTTTCCCCCTCGCACTTGTGCTCTGTCTGTCCTTCTGTCTTTCTCCCTCCCAATCTCTGTTCATCACCCTCCTTCTCTTTTCCCCCATGTCAAACGCTATCTTCCCCTTTCTCTCCCACGAAACAGAAATTCTTGGCATAAACAAAAAATGCAAGTTTTCCGACCTTATGAATCCACTCCCTTGTTCTTTCTACCTGCTGTTTTTCCCAACCAGACGCTGACCCAAGTCAGCCGCTCCCATCTCTGAGAAAGCCATTGTTTTAATATTAGCGGGAGAACAGAACACGCCTTTAATTGGCTCGGTACACAGACAATATTGTACTGCTCGTCTCCCAGGTCACTTCTCAGCGGTGGGAGAATTATTGCGGCAACAGTGCACCCGTGTGGTTGGTAGTGAAACGACTGCTAGTACGAACGCGTAAAAGTTATATTAAGAATAGTCACAGTGGATCATTTTAAAAATCGACTTGATACCCGACACATGGTTATGTGTGTAAGAAGATCAAATAGATATTATGTTAGCGATCTAAAAGTTATTATTTTTGGATATGGCTTTGGGCTTTGTCTCTCTTTATAATAATCGAAGTAAATAACTAATAACATAATAGATTGTATATACTGCCTCAGTTGGGTGTTCCCTTTAGATACATTAAAGTGTGATTTTTTTTTGCAAAAGAGGTGGTGATGTGTTTCCAAAGGGTATGGAGAAAAAAAGCCTGCGGTAGAAAACACTGCGTTATGATCTGCTGTCCTCTAGTGGCCAGCGTAGGGATGACAACTGCAGCTGGCCGTGCGGTTTCTTATGAGAATGATTCCCAGGCCTTGCTGTGTGTGTGTGTGTGTGTGTGTGTGTGTGTGTGTGTGTGTGTGTGTGTGTGTGTGTGTGTGTGTGTGTGTGTGTGTGTGTGTGTGTGTGTGTGTGTGTGTGTGTGTGTGTGTGTGTGACTGGGTGTAACTGCTCCCCTCCTACCAGTGTCGCCTGCTCTGGCGTAGCGGCAGACCCACTGCAGACAGACACAGCAGACCACACGTACTCCTGGGAAGCTGCTGTCAGCGCCGTCACATTTTGAATAACGGGAGAGGCACATCCTTTTTGACCACACATACCAGAGCGAAATAAGCACACAAGCGTACGGAACACACTCACCACGGAAATGCAAAGAGTAAAAAACCAGAGACGTCTCTACAAGTAAACACAAATACAAACTCAACAACTATTTCTTAATCGTTCTTCTAATCTCTCTTCCATCTAGAACCTGGTTTCTACTTGTCCTCCCATTCTAATTGACTCATCGCCGTTAGTGAGATAAAATGCATTGGTTGCAATGACAATACAATTCCTGTAGGTGTCAGTAGCATTCACTGTGGACAGGACGCCTTTTTTGCTTATAGCCTGAGTAGGTTAACTATCATGGCAAGGTCCCAGGCAAGACCGAATCAAAGAACAAAGGTTGATATTGATGACTCTTTCTCAAAGGCTTCTGAAGGCCAAAGAGAGCTGTAGAGTGGGCAGAGCGAGGGCGGAGCCAGGGGGTTCAACTACAGGCTTGGTGTCAGTGGAGCAGGTCACAGGCCTCTCGTGTGGTACAGCCACCTGTTGGACTCTCCGTCTGTCCGTCAGTCCATCAGTCTGTCTGTTTACACCCACACACACACCCACGCAGCCACACGCACGCACACAAACCCACTAACGCACGCACGCGCAAACACACACACACATGCACACACGCACAAACACACACACAAACACACACACACAGGAAAGAACACATGAATTCTAAATATGTCTGCTAGACATAAACTATTGTGGGCCACCAATCGCGTTCCACAGAGCATAATGCAGGCTGCCTGCGGTCGAATCAAAGCATATGATTTATGCGCAAATATGTTGATATAAAATATCCCACGGAGTGGAAATAGTATATGTTGCCTGTGAGAGCACATTGCTCAACATTAGCACTGACCTCCCCTGCAATGTATTTTTGTGGTTTGATGGTTTTCGGCTCAAAAACACACACACACACATACACACACACACACACACACACACACACACACGCACGGGCGTGCTGCGTGAGCGCACACGCGCGCGTATGTATGTACGTGTGCCCCGAGCCCAGATGGATTATGGGACCGTTGAGTGAACGGGTCGGAGGTCGGACTCTCTCAGCTGCTGCAAAGGAGCAGGGGAGCAGAACTCTAGTGTTTCACACCCACCCAATATCACCACACGTGCACGCTGCACACACACACACACACACACATAAACACACACACATACACACACACACGCTCAGCAGGCACATACACTAACACACACACTCAGCATGCACACACACACACACACACACACACACACACACACACACACACACACACACACACACACACACACACACACACACACACACACACACACACACACACACAGTTCAGAGCAGTAAGAAAATAACAGGGTTGCCACTCTGACCACAACAATTTGATGACAGAAGAAACGATACGCATCGGTGGATCTAAAAATATATATATCATTATGCCCATAACGCTCACTAAGGTCAGAGAGTGAGCAGGGCAGAGGGCGGCCTGGTTGAGGGGGGGAGGTGGGAGGGGAGGGGGCTTTAGGAGCTGTAAAGGTGCGGCCCTAAAGGCTACAGCGTTGACACCATCCAAGATGGCTTCCTCCGTGACGCATCTAGGCTGAGCCGACACATTCACAACGGCGACGCCGATCTGTCCGTCTGTCTGCCACCGGATCGCATTCGGTATCTCAGCGCCAGACGGACACGCTAGGGTCCAGAACCAGAAGGGCCCTTGATCTGGGGGCCCAGAGGGCGGGTCAAAGAGATGAGGTCATGCTCACAGAGAGCCGGGGACATGAGTCACTCAAGACGGTGTCACTTTTTATAAGGCTCATCTCTCCCCCTCTCCTTCAACCGGCGGTGTACTGTTATGTTCTGCGGTCCAGTATAGCCTCTAATAAAACTCAAACTCGAAAAAACAAACTCAAGAGTATGTGTGTGTGTGTGTGTGTGTGTGTGTGTGTGTGTGTGTGTGTGTGTGTGTGTGTGTGTGTGTGAGAGAGAGAGAGAGAGAGAGAGAGAGAGAGAGAGAGAGAGAGAGAGAGAGAGAGAGAGAGAGAGAGAGAGAGAGAGAGAGAGAGAGAGAGAGAGAGAGAGAGAGAGAGAGAGAGAGAGAGAGAGAGAGAGAGAGAGAGAGAGAGAGAGAGTTGTCGCACAACTATTCTTGTAGGCTTTTATTGCAGAACTGTGTGCACAGAAGTTCAGGAGTTTGGTTTTGAGGCCGACACTGACAGGGCTCTGGGTCTCTCTGTATGGAGTTCCCCCTCTGAAGTGGAAGCACTGGGTAAAGTTTACTGTAGAAGGCTGGAGATGAGCCTAAAGACACTTTTTAAATACAGATAGGGCACTGTACAAATTAGTTTAGTGATCGTTCATTGAGGGAAGAATTAGCAATGTGTTTTGTCAGGAAGTCTAAATGTGTGTTTGTTTTTTTTGGCTGCCATGACGGCATGCTTATGCCCATGGTGGTCAGGAGTCTGTGTGTATTGTGTGTGTGTGTGTGTGTGTGTGTGTGTGTGTGTGTGTGTGTGTGTGTGTGTGTGTGTGTGTGTGTGTGTGTGTGTGTGTGTGTGTGTGTTTGTGTGCTACTGCAGGTCAAAGGGCATGTGGACCGTGGTCGTTATGGTGAGAGGGGGGTCTTGAAGAGAAGGGAGGGGGGCGAGACATCTCGCTTATTCTATACTGCTCTTCCGTGTGGTCGCCGCATTCCCTGCACCGCCGCGCGCGTGCGTGCGTGTGTGTGTGTGTGTGTGTTGGCCGTTTGGAGGGTGGGTGATTGAGGTTGGAGGCTGGGGTCCAGTCAACCAGCCACCACACCAAACCCGCCCGGAATTCAAGGAACGTTTTCCTTGTGGTCTCAGGTTACCCCGCACCCACGCACACACACACACACACACACAACTCCATCAACGTAAGCAGTACTGTACTTTGTTATTTTGGACAGAGGCTGGACAGAGGGGGTCTTGTCTCACAGGGCTGTCACTCATTACATTAATAAACACACACACACACACACACTCCCACACACTCACACATGGGTGTGAGTGTGTGTGTGCATGCGTGTGTATGTGTAACCCCACTAGGGGTCAAACACACACACACACACAGACACATACACACACACACACACACACCCACACACACACACACACACACACACACACACACACACACACACACACACACACACACACACACACACACACACACACACACACACACATAAGTTGGGTCACAATGGGACCCTGGGACTCCCACTTCCACTGAGACAAACTTAAAGTCGCCTTCCCGCTCGGCCTCTGACAAATACCACATTGAGATACAAAGTGGGACTTAGAGGCAGGTTTGGAGTAACCCCCCGTGGAGGCATTTCTGCCAGGGGTCCATTTGATCGCCTGTGTTCCAACGTCACATGCTAGCCTCGATCCCCCAGGAAGACGGATAACAGAGGCGCTATGAATAGTTACACACACGCAACGCACACACAGACACACACACACACACACACGCACCTTTATACTGTACATTAAATGTGTGTCTGGGCATTTTTATGCATTAATACGTGTGTGTATCTTTGTGTATGTGTGTGTGTATGTCTTTGTGTGAGTAGAGGCGTGCTTGTGTGTGCATATGTGTCTGTGGGAGTGCATGTGTCTGTGCCTGTCCATGTATGTTTGCCTGCATGTGGGTTTGTGTGGGTATGTGTTATCATGTGTGCAATATGATGTCCATGTGTGTGTGTGTGTGTGTGTGTGTGCGGGTGTGTGTATGCTCAAGTGTCCATACTATGTGTGAGCATGTGTGTGTGCCATGTGTGCCATTTGTGTTTTTGTCCTCACGTGTGCGTTTTCATGTGTCCATATGTGTGTGTGTGTGTGTTTGTGTGTGTGTGCTCATGTACTGTATCCATATGTGCGTGCATGCGTGTGTCCATAAGTCTGGGTTATGTCCACTGGTAACTGGTATGTCCACCCCTTCACACAGCAGTGTTGTGTGAAGGGGTCTTCGGGGCCCTAAGCCCGTGTCTACACGGCTCCGCGCTGCATGTCTGGATCAAAGCGGGGGTCCCGGCCTGGATTTGACGGGCCTTTGAACCGGGGCTAAACTGCCCACTGAAGGGGAGCGCCGGAGGACGTATGTGCGTGCCTGCCGGTGATGCGGCCTACAGCCGGAGCTAAAGGGGCTTTCTCGTACCTTTTGGTCACATTACCTAGGGACCAGTCCCTTTGGTCCTGCTTGTTGTTGTTTTTTTTGGCTAAAGAATAAAATGAAATTGCCTGTTTATCGAGCTGGAAAGGTGTGCAGTTTCAGCCTCCATCGAGGCAAGCGGATTTAAGGGCTTTTCAACTTTCAATTTAAGTGCCCTTTCATAGATTGGGATCACGGGAGAGACCGTTTAGGAGTCACCTAAATATCAAAGACTTTGAGGGATTACAGATAATATAAAAAGATCATAGATTCATATAAAGTCTGTGGATGTCCACGAGAAGCCAGGAGAAACCCGACTCTGGAGCCTGACTTTGGGGCTCTTGGGCCCCGGACTTCGGCCCTGAGACGCTGTGATAACCATCAGCAGTGGGCGCCCCGATGGAGCGGGATGGGTTACAACCCAGGCCGGCCCCTCCACGTCTCCCCCCTAACGGTGGAGTTTTAATCCAAACATTCTACAAGATGGTGCTGTGTTTGATCCGACCGTCTGCAAATTGGCCCCAAACAGGGGACTCCTTGAATAGAGTTGTAAAATAAAGGCAATCGGATGATGGCCGAACTAACATGTCTGCTGTATCTTTTTCATGCAGTACACGATGGTATAGTATACTATATGAAGGCCATCTAGTTTGTCCATTCAGCTGTCTGACCTCCGTCCTTCTATCAATCCATCGGTCCACCGGTCTGTTAACTCAGCTGTCAGACTGTTATCCATCCATCCATCCATTCAGTCTAACCATCCATCCATTGACCTTTCTCACCTCTTTCATTTCAGCTGTCTGATGTCTGTCAATAGACCACTCAACATAAATCCACCCATCCGTCCGTCTTACCATCCATCAATCTTACCATCCATCCATCCTCAGGCTCCAACGTGCAACAATCCTCCTTTCCTATTTCTCTTCCTCCCCGTGCTTGATGCCTTGCCAATGGACACACAGAGCACAGAAGCTGGTCAGCAATCACTTGGGTCTGCCGTCACTTCGGTAGGGGCTCCCATAAAACTTCCCCGTCTATTGGCTTTTTTAATTACATTAACTCAACCCATACGCCACACAGGCCCAGAGAGGGAGGGAGGGAGGGGGAGAGAGAGAGAGAGAGAGAGAGAGAGAGAGAGAGAGAGAGAGAGAGAGAGAGAGAGAGAGAGAGAGAGAGAGACAAAGAGAAAGAAAGAAAGAAAAACTGCATGTATGGTAGGATTGATGGTTGGATGAGAAATGGATGGATCGAGGGATGGGTTGATTGATGTTAGGACGAGCAAAGAAAAATAGAGTGAGACTGAGAAGCCAATAAAAAAAAGGTTTTATCTCTCGGAGTGAAAGATACAAACAGTTATTTCCCTCTCTCGTATTGATGTGATGACAGGAAGTTCATTGCGGAAGTGGATTCGCGGGAAGGGTTCACAGGCGCAACCCAACCCGTGCCAAAAGTCAGGGCACGCAGACAACCTGAGTGGGTGGGGAGGGGTATACAGGCCAACGCTGGGAGACACTGGAAAGCTCCCACACTGTCGCAAGAATGTCAGACGAGGACAACAACATAAAAATGAAATTAAACCAAGAACACTGCAGCCCGCCGCACCACATGCACCCCCGCGACACATTCAAGCCCATTTCTATTCATATTCTCAATTTATTGCGACCGCAGCAACACAATTGGAACATAATTATAACCTTGTGTTTTTCTTTTAAAACACACACAATTAAACTTAAAAACAAACACACACAACCACATGGACAAAAACACACACACACACACAAACACACACGTTCTGAGACCGAAATCCAGTGGGAGTGACACTGGGGGTTATGGGAAAGAGGAAGACCCCTGGACTGGGATCAGAGAGGAGGAAGGGGAGGGGACACGATCAGAGACCACTGAAAGGACACGGGACCCGTCCAGAGTCACACGTCAGAGTGCTCAAAGATGAAAGGACACCACTAGCGTCCACTCGGCCTACGCAGTCTGCCCCAGCGGTTCCCGACGTGGGAGGCTCATGGGTGAAGAGGGGATGGCGGGGAGGATGTGATGCAGTGTAGTGAGGGGAAAAGCTCAATCGCAGACTGTATTAAAACAAAGCACAGGCGTGATGGAGCCACAGATGATGTAACCACGGGCCTCGGGTACAGCGGTTTGAAGCCCTCTGAGAGGTCGGAGCACAGCGAGGAGGGTGGGTAAGCAGCCCATCAACGGTGCTCGATAAAGCAAACTATTAAGGCGATGGCCCTGCGTGGACCGTCCTTGAACCTAGCGGATCATGGCGACTATAGAAAAGCCGTTAGAAGGCCGGAAAAAAGAGGTTTCGGAACCACTGGTCTATCATTCAACTCTCCATTCGATCAGCGCTTTTCATAGTCGGATGTCTGTGGTTCTCACAGAACTTCCCTTATGAATGTCCATCAAGATCAAGAGAATAAAGAGACCGTTCTTTAGCGGGGAAGGGACCTTTGCTGGTATGCTATATGTTAACGTTTGCACACCCGCAAACCCTGAACACACACAGAATCGAACGCAAACACGTGTGTACCCAAACACACATTTACACGCACAAACACGGCTATACGAGTTCATTTCATTGATAATCATCGCGATAACAAAGGACATACACCAACAACAAGAGCATAATATATAAACTATATATTTATAGTCAAAATATTGCGTTATAAAAAGTAGGCAAGAAAGCGGGGGAAAAAGTGTGAGGTTTGAAGGCCTCTGCCCAATGCGGCCTTCTTCCTGGCTCTCCCTCTCTCTGCTCCACATATAATAGATTCCAGATGTCTGAGTGATGAACAAAGCACACTGTCATAACCTTAGAGAAATGTATGGCATTCAGGAGACGGCCAGAGCCTATGCCAGAAATAAATGACTTAGCATTTGAAAAGTATGAACCTTTCTGCTCCTTTACCGCGTCGGACGTTAAAGTTACACCCTTTTGGTTGCCTACCATCAAGTGTTCCCATAGCATTGTTTCATTTTTATAGAGTATAAAGTAGACACTGTTCACTTTTAGTTGAGCTAAAAATGTTAGGAGAGTTCCATGAAGCTTATGAGTCCCAGAGAAAGTGAAGTAGACCTTCGGGGTTCAGTGTCTCAGCTCCGGCTGCACTCACAGCATCAAACAGAAGGAGGATGGCGAGCTTCTCCCACTCTCCTCCAGCCCTCTCTCTCTCTCCTCCCGCCCTCTCTCTCTCTCCTCCCGCCCTCTCTCTCTCTCCCTCTCTCCTCCCGCCCTCTCTCTCTCTCCTCCCGCCCTCTCTCTCTCTCCTCCCGCCCTCTCTCTCTCTCCTCCCGCCCTCTCTCTCTCTCCTCCCGCCCTCTCTCTCTCTCCTCCCGCCCTCTCTCTCTCTCCCTCCAGCGGACACTGACCTCTTCTTGCTCACTGACGGGCTAGCGCGCTACGCTGGAAAGAGATCCTTGTTTCCTGCTCCCCACCGCTCCCTATAGAGGATACGCTGAAGATACGCAATGTATGTGAATTAAACATGTACAAAGTGACTTTTAATGTTTTTCACTGAGAGTTCAGTGTATTTTTACAGTTGCCACAGCTGAAGTGTCGGCGTGCGGATTCATCACGGTGCGCACCGATACCTTTCTTTTGCATTCTTCGCTGTAGAGTGCATTCATAGTTACATAAACACTGATAACAAAGTGCTTGAAACTGGGAAGCGGCATGTGCGTCATTGAGACAAAAGAGCCACCCATGCGTTAAAAGGTAATTAAAGTCTACGTTTCAACCAACGTTGTGCTGCCAAACTACGAGCCATATCTACAGCCAGCAGCGCAGTGTACAAAAACCCGGCATGCATCAAGTTTACGACAAGCTGAAATGCGGAGCCCCCACCGCCCGACAGCCGGGTTCATTAAGGTAATGAGA
>NC_044055.1:17998753-18016253 GCF_902167405.1 Gadus morhua | reverse complement strand
AAGAGTAATAGAGAAGGAAAGAAAGATCATGTCAGTGAAATATACAGATTAGAAGGGTAGGTCTCCTTGGATCATGCTTACCTAGTGGTCGCTCTCAGACTATGTTTACTGTAGAATGAGCTGGGGGTGATGGGAGTTGTAGTCCAGGGCAATGGGTGTTTGTTTTTTTGCAAGCACGGGTGGGAGGGTTGAGGGGTATTGAATGGGAGGGAGAGGGGGATGAAGGAAGTGGGGATGGAGGAAGAGGGGGATGGAGGGAGAGGGAGGGAGACAGAGGAATGAAACAAAAGGAAGGCACAACAAACAAGCAGGGATGAGAGGAGATAGGTCAATTAACCTTGGAGGAGAGAGAGGGCTGAATCATGCACATGCACAAACAAGACTGTCCAACATAAAAAAAACACTATAATTTGCCCCTTAAACAGACACACACACACACACACACACACACACAAATACACACACACACACACACACACACACACACACACAAACACACACGCACACACACATTTTCTCTCTCACACACAGACACGCACACACACATTCGCTCTCACAAAGATAGACACACACACACACACACACACACACACACACACTTGGGTCAAAGATGAACAAAAACACTTTTCAAAAGTTGTTTTGAAAAGAGCAGGACTCTGAACAAGCCAAAGAAAATGAACGCAATGTTGTGAAGCAGCGTCTCCGTGTACTGGATCTTTGATTCTCCCCCTGCCTGCTGCACCCGGACCAAAGGTAAACAGCCCCATGTTAGCCGAGCCTATCCTATTCCATATTTTCCAGAGGATGGACCGCGCTCTCTTCACTGCGCCGGGTGCTGAAATGACTGTGAAGTGGCCGCCCGGCCACATGTGCTGTGTCTCGGCTTGGCAGCGCGGGCAGGCGGTGCTGCCAGGCCAACCTGTCAGCTAGCCTGGCACCCGAGAACTAATTTATGGTTTTGGACAAGGTCACACTGGGAACACTTGTGTGTGTGCGTGTCAGTTGTGTGTGTGAGAGAGAGAAAGTTTGAGTTTGAGTGTGTTTTTGTGTGTGTGTGTGTGTGTGGTAGTTTGAATGTGAGAGAGATAAAGAAGAGAGAGAGAGAGAGAGAGAGAGAGAGAGAGAGAGAGAGAGAGAGAGAGAGAGAGAGAGAGAGAGAGAGAGAGAGAGAGAGAGAGAGAGAGAGAGAGAGAGAGAGAGAGAGAGAGAGAGAGAGAGAGAGAGAGAAAGAGAGAGAGAGAGAGAGAGAGACACACACACATTTGGAGGCGTAGGTATGTGTGAATGTGTGCATGTGTGCAATCCTGCGAGTGTTAACATTTTTATGAGTGGGTAGGTGTGTGAATTAGGATGCAGTGTGTGTGTGTATGTGTGTGTTTGTGCACACACATTTTTATGTGTTTTTATCTGTGTGTTTTAGGATGCATGTGTATGTGTGAGAGGGTGATTCAATGTTTATATGGGTGTGTATTGGTGTGCAAAAATACATTTGTGTGTGTGTGTGTGTGTGTGTGTGTGTGTGTGTGTGTGTGTGTGTGTGTGTGTGTGTGTGTCTGTGTCTGTGTGTGTGTGTGTGTGTGTGTGTGTGTGTGAGAGAGAGAGGGTGATTCAATGTGTATGTGTGCACAACTACATTTGTTTCTGTTTGTGGGCGAGTGTGTTTGTGTGTGTTAGTCTGTGTGTGTGTATGTGTGCGTGTGAATGAATAAATTAGTGAATGAACTGGTGCCACTTTCAGAAGAGGTGGGCAGCGGATCAGAGCTGCTGGTATAAAGTGCTGCCTCGATCAACAGGAAATTGTCGTTCTGTCATGATTAATCTTATCCTCCCCGCCTTCATCTCTCCCCCCCCCCCCTCCTTCCTGCTGACACATCACTGCCAGCTGCTGTGGGCAGGGTCCGGGGGCCGAGGGGCCCGGGGCCGCACAGACGTAGTGGAGGGCACAGACTGCACTGCCAAGCACAACATCCACGTTTGGTTCTCTCGTCTGAATATTAATGTGTGGGTTTGTGTATGTTGGTGTAGGTGTGTGTGTTGGTTTACGTGTGTGTGTTTGTGCGTGTGTACATGTGTGTGTGTGTAAGTGTTTGGGTGCACGTTTCTGTGGATGTATGTGTGTGTGGGTGTGTCAGTGGTTGTGTGTGTGTTTTTGTTATTGTACGTGTGTGTGGGTGTGTTTGTGGGTGTGTAAGTAGGGATCTGTTTTTATTTGAACATTTATATAGACCCCGCAGCCCCTCCCAGGTTGTGTTTTTCATAAAACGACAATTGTCAAGGTCTTCAAAAAAATAAAATCTTGGTATAATTGCATGTCTGCATAACAGCTTTTCCTTTATTATTGTTCCTTCGTTTCTAGCACTGCCTTGCACTCTCACAAACATCAAATAAACTCAACACAAAAAAACACTTGTTATTTATATTCATATCGAAAGGAAAAAAAAAAGTTACGACACGGCACTATGAATAAGAGCAAATACTATATATACCACAATGTCACCAGACGGTGATGGGGCTTGTATTTATGTGGCGCTTTCATAGCCTCTTACCTCCTCAGGTGGGCAAGTTTCCCCAAAGCCTCTTGTGAAGACGGCGGGGTCGGAGAGAGAGGGGGTGATGTCATGCGAGAGGTCGTGACCTCTGACCAATTGGGCGGCATGGTGCTTGGCTCCCCGGTCGGCTTGCCACACACCTTGTCCACCTGCAAAAGGGCACATGCAAAACAAACCCACACACACACACACACACAAACACACACAAAAACAACTGTTGAGCACGGAAAACACATAACAACGTGTGAGGTTTTTAGGGGGGAGAGAGGGGTCAACTATAAACCTCTAAGGCATACCTGCATTCTTGACTCTCGCACACACACACACACACACACACACTCACACACACACACACACACACACACACACACACACACACACACACACACACACACACACACACACACACACACACACACACACACACACACACACACAAACGTTAACGAGAAAAACAGATTATCCAAATCTATCCTTACTTTACAATTTAAGGGTAACCGTTTTTCCGATACTTTAATTTAACATTTTATGTGTCTCATTGAATGTCTAACATTTATTATATATTATATGTGTGTACTGGGATATTAGAGGGCAATCGATTCCAAATAAATGAAGTGCAAAGAGGTGAAAGAAGAGAGGGACAGAAAGAGGGAGAGAGCGAGACAGAGAGAAAGAGTGACATAGAAAGAGCACGGTGATAGGAGGCAGGGGAACAGCGAGGAGAGAAGGCGTTTGGAGGAATGCATGCGGTCGGTATGTTGAGTGACTTCCTGGCAAACTGTCTGACGGCATTTCTCAACATCACAGAGGCCAGCACACCCACAAAGAACAAGTGAGAGCGAAAGAGGGAGCAAGACAGATAGAGACAGAGTGGGGTGAGATGGAGACCCCAGGGGAAAGAGATAAGGGAGAGCGGCCAGCAGTGAGAGGGAGAAATAGAGGGAGGGAGAGAGCAGGATAGAGGAAGGACGGTGAGAGAGAGTGACAGAGCCAGAGAGAGAGAGAGAGAGTTGGCAACAATGTGGTGTGTCTTCTCCTGGCGGCTATTCAAGTCAGCGGGGAAGATAGAAAATATGAGGCGGAGTAGGAGGGGTAGGAGGAGGAGGAGGAGGAGGAGGAGGAGGAAGAGTCGAAACACAAGGGGGGAAGGGGGGGGGGCTTCTGTCTGCCTCGGATCCAAACGCAAAATCAATTTCATCTCATTGGCTTAAAAGCCTCGGGGGCAGCTTTATTAAGTGGTGCTCAATTAATGGCAGATGGCGACTGACAGGCCTTCTAATGGCCGGAGAGAGCGCAGTACACACACCGGACTCTGAGCAGCCGGGCTGATCAACGGCGCCGCTTTCGCTTCCTGCTCTGGGCGGGCGCACTGCGGCATTCATCCCGCCCTGCCCCGCCGTCGGGCACGGCTTGTTCCCTCCCACATGCTGACCTGAGTGGAGGCGCTCGGTCAACGGTGTATGGACCTGCTAGGGCTGCAGGGCTACTAACAGTGAGAGCCGCTGCAGTTTGAGGACAGGGGGGAGGGGGGGGATATTGTGGGACCAGGTGGGGTGCACCGCAGTAAACAAGCTAGCACGGCGGCTCCATAAGGTCCACCTGTTGAGGGAGGACTCGTGGAAGGGACCGCTAATGGTAAAAAGAAGGAGGCCGTGGGTGCTAACATCAAAGGCCTCGAGGGGCCCCCGTGTCGCATACGAGGGCCCGGCCGGTGGACGTGTTTAAGAGCCGGCTTGTAAAAGCTCTGAAACAACGGAATGCACCGACATAAACACTTGAGCCATCTCCGCGCGGAAAAGAAAGAGTCACGCAAAAACAGAACGCGTGCGGCCAGTGTTTTCCAGAGTGCATCTTGTGCGTGCCTGCGTGTGGCGTGTGTTTATTTTCCCCGTTGCTTATGTGTCCACATGCTGGAAAGATGTGAAGTAAACCTGGAAGCAGCACATGAGCCCCCCCCCCCCCGCCCCCCCCTACTAAAAATAGGCCCTCCCTCTAGAGGGCTGGGCAGGATCCCTCATCACATGTGTCCTATAAACAGAGTTTAAATGAAGGTCCCCCCCCCCCCCCTGCAAAGCACAGACTGCCATTCCGGAGCAAAGCCACTGCTGGACCCACCACCACCAGCACCAGGACCTCAGAGCTCCTGTCCCCCCCCCCCCTGACAGGAGCGCTCCCCTGGCTTCTGTTCCGCGACGTCTCGGACACGGGGCTACCTCTGAGCTCTCAGCGCCGCGCCGTAGCTCCCGGACCGGGCATCCATCATCTCTATCACGCTGCTCACATTACTGCATGACTTCATACTCGCCCTGAGCAACCCCCCCCACACACACACACACACACACACACACACACACAGGTCCTGCCACCCCCCATGTCCAGGCCCTGCATGCCCTCCTCTCCCTTGGTCCCTCCAGGGGAAGCTGCATGGCACGGGGACTGCTTGTTTTTATTGCATTAACCTTCGCTCCCGTTGGACCCATAAAGCACACGCTCGCATGTGGCGGGAATGGGCTTCTCAGACGCACACACACAAACACATGAACGTACGGGGTGATGCCACACACATATGGCAAAGTGTGGGTTAAGAGAGGGAGGGGGGGGCAACTGTTGCTCCCATACAGACTTGGAATTGTGTGTGTGTGTGTGTGTGTGTGTGTGTGTGTGTGTGTGTGTGTGTGTGTGTGTGTGTGTGTGTGTGTGTGTGTGTGTGTGTGTGTGTGTGTGTATGTGTGTGTGTGTGTGTGTGAGTGTAATTGTT
Source organism: Gadus morhua (assembly GCF_902167405.1). Lineage (NCBI taxonomy): Eukaryota > Metazoa > Chordata > Actinopteri > Gadiformes > Gadidae > Gadus > Gadus morhua. The sequence goes on along the minus strand of NC_044055.1, from coordinate 18,010,946 downwards.
TTGAAATGAATTTACAAACTCACCACAGAGTGGGATCTATCCAGAGATAGCGAGGATGTGTTAGACAACATGAAGCATACATGGTCTGCTCTACTGAACTGAGAGCTAAAAAAAAACGTATATGTGTATGCGTCTGTGTGTGTGTCTGCATGTGTGTAAGATGCAGTAGAGCACCATTTTCAGTAATAACCAGAGCTATTAGAGAATACTTCAAAAGCATTTCTAAGACTGCCGCAATGCTCAAACAAACATGTGCTTTGAGGTGCAGACACACACACACACCCGCACCTGGTTTTAAACCATGAAGGGAAGGTGCATTTGTGGTGATTCGAGGTGCACGTTTGACCCTAAACAAATAATGAAAGAAAAGCTGACACCAACTTCATGAAAACATTCTCGCATCAATGAGGGGACAATTATTTCACTACACGAGCCGGGTGAATATCACAAGCATTAATGCGCTACGCCTGTCTTTGCAAACAGATTAGCCTGGAGTTAAACACAGGAAGAGGCCATTTCTCTCTCCTACAGTGACCTTTTGCTGCTTCGCAGGACCAAAGCAAATATATACACAATATAACCAGGCGTCCCAAATGACTGTCCTGGGGGCCATTTCCTGCCTCAGAGGCAATTTAATACGGCCTGCTGAGTGTTTATAATATGTTATTAAACGGGGCCTCGTAAAGCATTGGGATGGCCTTTGGTTTCCAGCTCCGCCAACCACCAGGGTTACAGACTGAAGTGTCTGTGAGGTGTGAACACCATCTGTCACATGTTGCCAGACAGACAGATAGATACATAAGTTTAAACAAATACGTCGTTATACATCTATCTATTAAATGCCGGGGAATATGGAAACTTTTAGTATCATGATAATCTTGGGGGAGTTTAATAAATCAAATCTATAGAAATAAAACACTTATGATTTCAAAATCATTCAACTATATGGATAATGTTAAAGTTAGTGGTTTCACTGTTTCAAACCTCCTATGACCTATTTCGGCCATACTGATAAGAATTAACAGAATTAAAAGGGTTTATACAGCGCTTTTCAAGGTACCCATAGTGTTCTACATAGTGAGTGTGTGTGTACACGTGTGCTTTTGTGCGTGTGTGTGGGGGGGGGGGGGGGGGGGGGGGGGGGGGGGGGGTAATGACAGCTCATCCACTACCAGTGTGTGGCTATCACGATGGAGAGGTGAGGAGTGATTAAACCATCCAATCAGAGGCCGGGGATGAATAAGGGGTCACGTTGGTAGCCAGGGTATCTTCTTACAGATAATAAGGCTATCAGAGCTACATCTCATAATGATACAATATCAAAGTTGGTAAACGATGATTTTAGAATGACCAACAATCCATAACAGTTATGGACAAAGGCTTCGTCGGTATTTGTATGTGCGTCGTTCTAAAAATCTAAATATTTAGCTGTCCATATACAAATGTGTCATTGGTAATTACCCATGATGCCGTTAATTTGCTCATTCCCATAACAAAGGCTCTCTGCTGACCACCTGCCCCCCCTCCCCATATAAACACTCTGGTCTCCAGGAGGGCGCCAAGAGTTCTGTTTGTGCTATCGCCTCCTTTCCAAAACAGACAGCCAGTCTTGCAGAGCGCATTTCAAATGGACTTTGCTCTGCTGAGGCCAGAGGAGAATGGAGAACACCCCCTCCCACGTTTCAAAGCAACGGGCCCCAACACAACTGGAGGCCTGAGGGCCTCACTAAACACCCAACTATGTAAACCGAACACAAAGTTGTTATGGGAAAAATAAACACAGCCCTGCCTGTTAGGGGAATGAAGACGAGATCTCATATTGGGGGATCCTATGGCTAAATAATGCTGTTGGCCAATCAGATGACAGCTTGAGTAATGACACGGGCTTCAACGCGGCTATAAATCAATAATCTCTTGACCCAACGGTGGCAGCAGAATGGAAATGTACTCAGCCTCATGCTCTCTCCCTCTTTCTCACTCCCCCCTTTCTTTGTCTCTCTCTCACTCTCTCTCTTCCACACTTGGTCTCTTATCTTTGGCTCTTCATCTCTTTTTTGTCAATCTTTCACTCGTGCTAACAAGTATTCCGTCCGTCTTTCCCTCGACCTATCTCCCTCTCTATGTGTGTTTCATTGTGTGTGTGTGTGTGTGTGTGTGTGTGACCGAGTGAGTGAGTGAGTGAGTACTTGCATGCGTGTGCGGCCACCTGTTTGTCCTTGTTATACCATTACTATTTTAGCTATTTCATGTGTTGCATTCCTTCTGTGATTGCCTGAGCACTAAGAAAGCCAAAGAGAGAGAGAGAGAGAGAGAGAGAGAGAGAGAGAGAGAGAGAGACAGAGAGAGAGAGAGAGAGAGAGAGAGAGAGAGAGAGAGAGAGAGAGAGAGAGAGAGAGAGAGAGAGAGAGAGAGAGAGAGAGAGAGAAAGAGAGCGAAAGAGAGAGAGACTTTAGGGTGAAAGTGAACTTAAAGTGTGTTCTACCAGTGCATTGAAATGGGCTAACCAAGCCAACCATGCCAGGCAACAGTCAACTATTGGGCTCATAAAGCAGTTATTTATATATTGTATATGTATGCATGTGTCCAGTCCATGTGTGTGTGCGTGTGAGTGCTTGTGTGTGTGTTTGTGTGTCTGGAGAGTGTGCTAAGGGTGAGAGAGTGGGGGAACCAGAGCCGCCAGCAGGCCCCAGGCCGGTCCATTCCGCCCCGGGGGGAATATTAGCTTACAGATAGCGACGGTGGTCTCTCTTCCCTAGTTTATTTATCGAGGGATTATCCCGAGAAGCCTGGGGAATGTTCTCATCCCTTGCTCTCAGACACCTCTCTCAGCCGGAGCATGCAGTGCATTGTGGGTAAAAGAGGAAGGAGAGGGCTGGTGGAGGCTTTGTGAGGAAGGAACCCACTTTCTTGTCCCCTCAATGCAACGGCTAGGCATGGGTACAAGCACTCAACCATACGCACACAAACACACACACAACCCCCCCCCCCCCCCCCCCCCCCCAACACACACACACACACACACACACAACACACAAATGCACACATGGAACGCCAAATACACACAGCTTGCCTATTCAACGCCTCGCTGCCGCCTGCGACGGCTAAGCCCAGGAGAAGGGGGTGCTACTGTGTTTTGCTTTGCTCAAGTGAACAGCTCCCCTGGCATTACAAAGCAGTGAAAGGCAGAGGCCCGCACACTGCTGATTCCAACAAATGTACATACATAGCTTTCTTAACCTTGAGGTACCCCGTCTACCAACACCACCACCAGCCCCACCACCCCCACCCACCCCCCACTTGTTTTTTTTTCACTGTCTCAGCAGGTGGAGGATTGATGAGGAGATCTTAGGGCGTCGGGCTCGGGTTCACCGCTCCTCGTTCGTCTGGGGGTCTCACCGCGATGATGGAAGACGCGGCCGTGTTGCCGTGGGTGATCGTTAGCTTTAAAGCAACTAGCGGTAAGTAATGTCGGGCCCATGCTATAGTGCTTTTATGGGGCATTAAGCACGATTGACACTCGGAACGTTTGTCAAAGAAGCTGTGTTATGGTGCCGTTGCAAATGTGCTATCGGATTTTCAGCCGGGCGAGAAATAATAATCGGAAAGAACAGCATGTGCGTTTTTTTGCCTGTGCGCACGTGCGTGTGCGTCCGTGGGCGTGGATGCTTATGTGGCTTTCTGTGGTGTGTGTGTGTGCGTGTGCGTGTGCGTGTGCGTGTGCGTGTGTGTGCGTGTGTGTGTGTGTGTGTCCTTGCGTGCTTCAGCATGCTTTAGTGCATTTTATGACTTGACGTTGGTGAGAATCACAACATTACACATTTCTCCCTGTCTTCGCTCAAACCTCAGGGTCGTTCTCGAGGGTCTCCTCCTCACCATCCATCACCCCGCCGCAGCCAGTCTTCGTGTCACCGCCGACTATAAAGAGATCTCTCTCTGACCGCAATTCACCCTCTCACCCCATCAATTATCTGTTTCCGCCAATAAACAGTCATGGCTCTCAGCGGCAATTACAAAGAATGCCGTTTAACTGGCTCATGGAGCATTTAAAAAAAAAAGAAAAGAAAGAAAAGCCATCCATTCAATCAATTCCAGTGTTTTTAACGATTAGGGTAATTTGTCAGTGAGCGTAAAATCAAACCAGTACTGTGTGTTTGTGTTGGTTTCCATCAACACATCAACAATTGGACTCAAATGACCCCGATGGTTTGCGTCTGTTTGTATTGGTGAGTGTGATTGCTGTGCTTCTGTACCAGTGTTTGTTATCTTTGGCCTAATGGGGTGGAGTGAGACCCAGCGCTGACCTCCGGGTAACCTCCTGGTTACCTCCTGGTTACCTCCTGGTGACCTCCCTCTGACCTGATCCTCGTCCTCATCCAGCGATCACTACCTGGGCCCCTTTCACCTTTTCTTTCATCCCATTTGTCTCTGTCCCCATATATTTACTTCTCTTCTCTCTTTTTTTGCATGAATGTCATTTCGTTTGGAATTATGTCCAGGATTCAGATCTATTACATTGTTTTTCACTGCATGATCTCATAAAGCACAGCAGCGACATGACATCGGTGCGCCAAGAAAGGTGGATCATAAATATGAAAAGGAAGAAACATACGTACGTGACTTAAAATTAGGTTCGCAGCCTTTGGCAAGATACGGCAAACTATGTACTTTCTTAACAGATTCAGTTCAACCCAGACACTCTAAATCTGTATTCACTCATCAAAATACAACTTTCTATATGTACCACCGAAAGTAATTCACGAATTAGTGCTTTGTCATGCAAAATTCCTCCCAGTACAGTAAGTAATACTGTGGTATCTGTCTATCCTCTGTGCGATGTGAGATAAGTGTAGGGGAAGCTTGCTGTCATATGTCTTAATTCTAATTTTCTGTCAACTCTCTATCCACATTCCTTCTCTTCAGGTCAGGCCGTCTTCAATCTTCTGCTGAAATCTCTATCACTTTGTCTCTATGTGCCTCCCCCTGATTCATGGTTACCTAACCGTCTCCCCTTTTCTCCCCCTTCTGTCTCGCATTCTTTATTTTTCTCCATTATTTTTCTGTCCTTTTCTGTCATTCAGCCTCTCTCTCTCTCTCTCTCTCTCTCTCTCTCTCTCTCTCTCTCTCTCTCTCTCTCTCTCTCTCTCTCTCTCTCTCTCTCTCTCTCTCTCTCTCTCTCTCTCTCTCTCTCCATCCAAATGATGTCAGTGCTAATTAAAGAGAGGGTCTCTCATATATCAGCGAGTGAGCCCCTGACGCTCTAGGAAGAGAGAACATTCAGTCTCTCCCTCTGCCTCTCGTTTACAACCATTAAATCATTTGCAGATGATCGCTAAATTAGTGGCTTTTGGCCCTTTCCCTGGAGAAGCAACACTGGAGCTGTTGACGATAATTGCCCTTGAATCGCCTCTTTGTAAACACATCAAGGGTGATTGCGAGGGAATTATGCGGCTAAACATATTGGTGAATGAAATAGGAATTGTTGCATTGGGAAAGAAGGAGAAAAAGTTAAACCGGCTGCACCTCAGTATGCATATAAGACTTAAAAAAAATATAGATACTAAATAGTCATAAAGATAAATTACCCCATACTGTAAGCCTAATGACCCGTACTGTAAAGTACTGCACAGAATGACACCGGCATTAATTTCTAAATATGCCTACATGTATCTCTGTATGCTCTTGCCAGCACCAAAATAAGCCCAGGGGGCATTGTGTTTGAATACTTATTGGACAGGCACCAGGTAAGCCACCGGGCACATAAGACACAGACAGGGATGGTAACGGCTCTATTTATAGTAGGGGACAGGAAGTGAGAGCAGGAGGGTGTAAAGAGGCCATATGGGGGCTGGCAGGCTAGGTTGAGGGGGTGAGGACAGCCAAAACATTGCGTGTCAATGGAAAGAACATTTAAAGGGTTCACATGGAGGTCCAAACAGGGCACAAGGGACCCACGCGTGTAGACTGGTGCAATCTGCTCCACAATTCAATGAACTTTTAGACTTTGTGAGAACTCTGTGTAAATACAGGGCCCAACTGTGCTAGTTGTATCTACGATTAGAGAATGAATATAGGTTGATCTGAATATGGATCAGAATAAGTAGACGTGGATATTTTGTCGCGTGTAGTTAAAACCAGTTTTACTGTCAGGATCAGCCGTGGCTTTTAAGAGATCAGTGACGCGTTTCGATCTCTTCACTCGAGGAAGCATGTCCAAAAGGAAAGACAGGGGAGTACAGTCAGTGCTTCATCATGCATCTCAGTCTGCTCCCTCAGACCTCTTCAGCCTCAGCAGGTGGCCTCATGGGATGTAGGGCGGAGTGGAACACTGCTCTCCTACCTGAATGGCCACGGAGCACAGCTCTTGAGTCGTAGCCAATCAGTGTGTGGACAGATGGAAATAGGGGTGTGGCCGATACATCTTAGTCATCAGAAAACACTAGAGAGGAGAGAAGGGAACAGCCCCTCCCACAAGTTGATCATATCCTTCTTGCAGGCGCTTACCCCTCAGGACATCCATCCTGCCGTGCTAAACACTTCATTGGGTTAACAGGCCAGCCCTCAGGGTGGGGGGGGGTAAGAGCAAAGGGTGCACCGCAATATCGAATCTTCCTCCTTTGCCGCCTGAATGCATATGGGAGAACCCCCCAACTGTCCATCACGTAGAACCGACTTCAACTCCAAGAAATGTTTTCCTTTTCATGGGTGATGTGAAGGAATAATAATCCGGCCCTCTGGGTTCAGATTTGAATTTAATGGCACGGCAATCCATCATCAGATGAGGATGAGGATGGTGATGATGATGAAGGCTCATTTGTACCGGCGTATATTTCCATTTGGAGGACGGGGGAGGACGGGGGGGGGGGGACGGAGGGGGGGGGGGGGGGGGGGGGACGTGGCGGTTGAGGTGGTGTTGAGAGCTGATGTGTGTCATCAGTATACCGAAGCCAGGGAAAAGGCTAGACGAAGAGGGGAGGAGGAGGGGAGTGTGTGTAGGTTGGCGGAGGGGGCTGGTTCTGAACAGAGGAGAGCCGCCGTCATTAGCTAATGGACGCTCGCTGCTTGCTGAGTAAGTCCGTTAGCAGCCAGAGCCTCCGAGGAGTTTCCGTGCCAAAGACACGCCGCCAATTGGAGCGACGAGTTAAGACTGTAGATCAGCACCAAGCCCCCCCCCCCCCCTCCTCCCCCTCCTCCCCCTCCTCCCCCACTCCCTCCTCCTCCTCTCCCTCCCACTCCAAACCCCAAGGAGGTAATCTCAGAAATGAGATTGAGGAGGATGGGAAGGGAGGGAGGAAGAGGATGATGATGAGGAGGAGGAGGAAGAGATGGAGAGATGGGAGATGGGAATAGGGGCCCCATACATCAGTGTGTGTCCAGATAAACCAATCTTGGTTATGGAGGATGACCCCCCACCCACTTTCTCTGTCGCATTAACTGGGGGTGGACGATGAGGACGGCCGATGCATCTCAACGAGCTGAGGATGAGCTCTCTCTCTTTCTATACCCCCCCCTTCATCTCCCTCTCTTTCTCTCACAAACAACTCTTGAGTGAAATACACAAACATCGCAAAAGAGAGAGAGTTGGCCCCCGCTGGGGATCGGGGATGACATGGAGAATACATTGAGATGACACGGAGATGACAGGCAGGGTTTGTTTTCACACCAGCGAGATTCCTTTATCCGCTCCACGGCGGGCCCAGGCGGTGGGAAGAGCTCTGCGGACGAACAGTCATGGTGAGCGGGATGCCACCCTGTCAGTCATCCCCCTGGCCGACCTCCTCCCTGTTTCCGTGGTCTGAACGCCCGGCTTGCTATTAGGGTTGCTATAGAGACCCTTGGATGGGAAAGCCGCGCAAAGTACCCAAGCTGGGAGGAGGTGGTAGACCTGCGTGCTATAGCCTTCAGTCTAGGCCTGAGGCTATAGCGGCTATAGGAATCAGGTCAATATAGCAGGTCTCCATAGCGGGTTTCATGCTTGTGTTTCATGCTTGAATCAACAAGCATGAAACACAGTTAACATTTAACATGCAATCGGCTTTCATTCGTTATCTGAGCTCCATGCCGCCTTTTGAAAATCTGGGTTTTAATAACAATGATGACAGCATGGAGAGCATTCATCCCGTGTAGTTAACTGTAAGCCCCACCTCTCCCCGTCCCTCCTTCCAAATTATATGAGCCATATCATTATTACAGCCAAGTCATTAAACAACGCAGTCGTTGTATACACCAGAGACAGAGAGAGAGACAGAGAGAGAGACAGAGACAGAGACAGAGACAGAGACAGAGACAGAGATAGAGACAGAGAGAGAGAGAGAGAGAGAGACACACACAGACAGAGAGGGAGAGACAGAGAGAGACAAAGAGAAAGAAGAAAGAACTGCATGTATGGTAGCATTGATCAGAAAGAACAGAGAGAGAACAGAGAGAGAGAGACAGAACTGAGAGAGAGAACTTAGAGAGAGAGAACTTAGAGAGAGAGAGTGAACAGAGAGAGAGAACTGAGAGATAGAGAGAGCGAGAGAGGGACCAGAGAGCAAGAGCGAGAGCGAGATTCAGGAGTCAGCCCTCACTCCAAACACCTGAATTGGTAGCCACAGTGAGCACGGCCCTTGACACTGGAGCTGTTCCTATATTTCCCCCTTAATTGTGTCTGCTCAACATAATCCGGCCCGTGCCTCCCTGAGCAGCCCTAACCAGGACCACTTCCCCTAAGTCCACCTTCACGCTCCATCTCAATTTGGGCAGGAATGTGTTGAAGCGGTGTTTATCCTGCTGCCGCCTCACACAACCATCAATGGACCCCTTTCAACCTCCTCACACTCACACACACACACACACACACACACACACACACACACACACACACACACACACACACACACACACACACACACACACACACACACACACACACGTGCCCAGCAGTATTGTCCCAGGGTGGGCCCGCTTATATATACCCCTTACCAGACTCCTAAAAACCTGATACTTGTAAACGGTGAGGTGGTGTGTGTGTATATTTATATTATTATTAACTGTGTGTTTCTGAGATTGTGTGTAGGCAAGTCTAGGGGTTTGTGTGTATGTGTTTTTTGCAATTGTCTAAGTGTGTGTGTGTGTGTGTGTGTGTGTGTGTGTGTGTGTGTGTGTGTGTGTGTGTGTGTGTGTGTGTGTGTGTGTGTGTGCGTGTGTGTGTGTGCGCGAGCGGAGGGTAGGTAAAAGTGCATGTGCGCGTGTTTGTGTCTGATAAAGATGGAGTATCTGTGTGCGAGTGAGTGTCTGTGCGTGTGTGAACGTACGTGTGTGTGTGTGTATGTGTGTGGTAGCCCATTAGCAGCAGTGCGTACAGTATAGAGCAGCTTCTGTAAGCTCTGTGAGCCGCTGAGTAAGGGAGAAAGAGAGTCGGACCACGGAGTGGTTTGGGATAACATCCCAGTGCAAAGCCGCAAAGTCTCAATAATTCCTTTAATAACAACTCTACAAAATACAGACTCTGCACAACTACTACCAGCTCCATCTCACTCCTTACAAACAACATTATCAGCCCGCAAACCCGACAGTGGTATTCTTGTTCTACTGTCTCCACTTCGTTGCGTGTATTGGGCTGTGTGTCTACAATATGGGGAGCCTTGTTGGGGAAGAGAGATTGCAAGGGTTGGACATGGTTGTCCGAGTCTTTGATTGGTCCTGATGCGTCATTGTCCCACTAAGACATGCTAAGGCTGTGTATAAAATATATAATAATAAGGCTTCTGGAATTGGAGTCTGGCTTGCATGGACCAATAGATTGGTGTGTGTGTGTGTGTGTGTGTGTGTGTGTGTGTGTGTGTGTGTGTGTGTGTGTGTGTGTGTGTGCACGTTCACGTTCACGTGCGTGCGTGCACACATTGCAAAATACGAGCCCACAGAGAATGGGAGCCACCAGTGTCTGACTGAGGGGCCTCCTCCTCTTCCAGAGACAATTTATTCTCTGGACCCTTTTTCTCTTCTTCCACCAGGCTGGGTCCACTTTCTATGGCCTGGCTGGATCCCATTCAACTCTGTCCCACTTGTCCTTGCACTGGGCTCCCGACTCAAGCCCGGCCCGCCACCCCGTGAATACCAAGCAGTCACCCACACACGCAACAGGGACTGACACGCGGATATACATGCACACACACACACACACACACACACACACACACACACACACACACACACACACACATACACACAGACACACACACACACACACACACACACACACACACACACACACACACACACACACACACACACACACACACACACACACAAACAATGACATAATAGGAATCAGACAGCCTGGCCTCTGATTCTTCATAGTTGTATTGATTCAATCAACAAGCCTGGCAACCCTCCCTGTGGGTGAATGAGTGAATGTGCATGAGTAAATATGCATGTGTGTTGGCATGTGTGTGTGTATCTGTGTCTAAGTACGTAGCTGTGATGTCGCTCCAGAAGATAGTTCTGGTATGTGGTCCTGGGTATCTGGGCCAGAACTCTATCTTCCCTGACCCAGACCAATAGTCTCCCCTTGCATTGGTCCAAAACAAATCAACGACGCTGATCCCTTTCAAGATTAGCGAAATATTTCCTCCGTTCACTTCAACCATGGACATGGATTACATCTGGGCGTACTAAAAGTGTGGTTGCTGTTTCGGATTTTCGCAACGTTCATATTTTATGGCCAAGTTGTAAATCCAGCCGTGTTTTCGAATACTCTAGTCGTCCAGTTCTGGTGAGGGGTTCCTGAGAAAAGGCGAGGAGAGGGACTTTCGACAAACACCGGTTCTGTTCCTGATTTTCGAGGCCACTTAATTCTCTAAGTGGATAAAGACGCTCGGCACTTGAGCTGAGCGACGATGGAGGAGGGGCGGGGCGGGCCAAACGGAAAACTGAGGACAGACTCGGAGAAGATGGAACGCAGATGCGAGCGAAGAAACAGGCACGACAAAGGGAAAAGAGATGGAGAAAGGAGAAAGGAAAAATTGAGACAGTGGGAGAGACAGAGACATAGACAGAGAGATGCATTTAGAGAGAGTGAGGAGAGGGGGTGATCTGGGATGAGCAAGAAAGAAAAAGGCGGTGAGTAAAGAAGAAGCAATTAGAAAGGAGCATTTGGCTTCACGGATGGTCATAGATCTCAGGCAAGTGGCCGTTAAGGATTTTAGAAGCCATGAGTGCTCCTTATCGACTCCGCCAAAGGGGAGGAAGATACAGAGAGGGGGGGCTTTCGTCTCTTTCAATACATACGGTATATTCATATTTTATGCATATGGCTCTGTCGAGAGCACCCACTGCCGATCACTGATACGGCGCCCACAATGGTTTACACCCACTTAGATACGCTAGAGCGCCATTCCTGTATCATTCCCGAGAACAAGAACGGGAGACTTATTTCATGTACCGCTCAACTCATGGGCTGTGCTGAGATCAGCAGTAATCCTGAGGATATTTTTACCAGAGTAATAAATCAAATGCAAACACATATTTTGAAAAAAATCTTGGATGGATGAAACAGTGCATTTGTAGAGTTTCTGACATGCCGTTATGGGCTTGGGTGAATGCTAGGGCCTAGTCATGATGTCTACAGCGCCCAGAATAATAAGCCAACTTTGTTTGTGTGCTTTACTCTCTTTGTTTGCTGTTCATCTAGAGGCCAAATCCCAAGCTCTACAATAAGACTGTGTGTTAAACAGACAAGGAAGACTCCGTTGCTCTGCCATTGTGAACCTTTAACTCATAACCCCCCATATAAGTTACACTGATCAGTGGTTATTCAGAGTGAAATCCAATATTACACACTTTCCATTTAGGAAGTTCTGCTCAAAAGTAGGGATGGGCACGGTTATTTGAATACTCGATTATTTGAAATGACGTGGGTACTCGACTTATTTTTCGAAAGTAAATTAAATATATTCATTAGCTATATTAATTACATATTGTTTATTAAATGTAAATGTGTACACTAATGCCATACTTGGCTATGCCGGCCACCTCCGTTCCAGCGGAGAGTCTTTTCCCCGGCGGGCTTGATTGTAAATCGCTTCCGCACCCGCCTATCCCGCGAGCACGTAGATATGCTATTTTTTTTTTTAACAAGAATGAGTGATGCAGGAGGTGGGCTTATGTGTTATGTTAACTGGAAATGTTTTAGACATACTGCATTTCCGTCTTA